>NW_006800245.1:231239-334236 GCF_000485575.1 Poecilia formosa | reverse complement strand
GATAGATAGATAGATAGATAGATAGATAGATAGATACCGGCATATGCTGCCACCCCTGAAAAAAATTCCCTGCCCCCCTCTTACCACCCCATAAATGTTTTTCTAGATCCGCCCCTGGCTAAGCTGTGGTGAAGTTAGGAGAAAACCCGAATTCAAATTTTGTTTCCGGCCTTAAAGAATCTTGGACCGGCTCTGCATGCAGATGTAAAGCATATTGTACGTGAACCCTGGGGAACCAAACACACCATATGACTTTAATCTTTCTATTACTATTTGGCAACAATTACACAACATGCGGAGCCTGTGCCATCCATATGGCTCTGCGGTGTGAAACAGAAATCCTCTGGGATAGGTTTACAAAAACTCCTCAGGTTTATATTAGGATAATATTCTCAATATGATATAAAAGACACACACACACACAAACAAAAATCTTTGTCAAAGCAGAACAGGCAAATATATCTTATCTTTTGCTTACTTTCAACAGCAGAACCGCAGAGATGACAATCAATCTCATGTTTCCAGTCTCCACAGCTCTCTTTCCCTCCGATCACCGCGGCGCGTCTCCCCGTCGTTAACAGCGCTCGTTTCTGCCTACGGCGCTCAATGAACGGCTTAAAACAGCCAGAAACCCCAAGAGCACAAAATGTAATTAAAAAACATGAACGCGCTGGTTCCGCCTTTCCGTCGCGGACCTGTAAAGTTTGCTTTTTACGCACAAAATAGCGACTTCCAGATGCGTAAAATCCGTAGATGTAATCCAGGGGAAACACGGAGAAGGCATTGGTTTTCTTTCAGCTCATTCCTCCGCGGAATAAGTGGCAACAGAGTTCTCTCTGTCTCGGGCTGCGGTATGTACGTTTGCAGCTTTCTCTCTCTCTCCTGCAGCTTTGCAACAGATGAGGCAAAGGGGAAAAGGGGGGGGGGGGACTCCTCCAGGATCTCCTGCCTGGACTTTTCTCCTCCCATCTCCTCAGTTTTCAGCCGGGCTCCGTGATTGGCTGCATCACTGAGACGCGGTGAAAGGACTCCAATCTCATTAACTTTAACAGCACAGGATGTCTTGTTCTTGTAAATTGTTGAATTGAAGACAAATTGTTAGATGCATGCATACCTGTCGGAAGTGCTCGAATCTAAGTTAAAGATAAACTATTTGCTTTAAAGTGCACGAAGAAAAAATAATAATCTGGAAAACCCTTGACTCTTTTACTGACAGCTATTACTGTCTTGTTAGGTAGCTGCAAATGATTTCACAAGTCTATGGAAGACCTTGTTCTCCAATACACAATGTTTAATGCCCTTTTAATATTCTTACGTTTTATGTTTTGTCAAGTTACAGCTACAGGAGAAAATTTCCTTTGATATGACGTAGCAGATTAACTCAAAGCAAAGGAACGGAGGAGATTAACATAATGCAGGTTTTTCAACGTTTTTACCCTCAGCCGCCCGAAAAACTGAAAATTCTACTATGAATTTAACCACCTTATCCATGAAGTCACCAATTTAATAAATACAGTTCAACTGTGCGCAATTTAATCTCAACAATGTGAATTTGTCACTGTAAATAGAAAACCATAAGATACACAAACACGTGGCGGAAATTGCTCTGGTCACGTTAATATTTTGACGTTTATGTAAAAACTGTGCGTGATGGAAAAAGAAAGTACTACTGTGACTGAGAAGCACGGTGATGGCAGCGTCCTGCTGTGGGGATGTTTGAGCGGAGCTAGTGTGAAGATGGATGTAAATGCAATACAACTCATGAAGAAATCCTGTTGGTGGCCGCAAAAGAAACTTACAGCCGGAGTTGTAATGGATGAGTTTGGACGAAAAAGGTCTTCGTGTGTTAGGATGGTCCAGTCAAATCATATTTTTAGAAAACCCGAGACATTTTTGCTGCATTTTTGCAGTAAAACTTGGTTCCGCAGATTTTTGACTCAGAGATGGTATCATTAGCAAGAACATTTCTAAACCCATCAATTACTTACTTTCTACTTTACCTTTGACTTGTATAAACTAGTATGACTCTCTAATTCCCAAAATATCCTCTACTCAAAAGCGAGCTTTGATATTTTCAGGATTTAAGCTTCGCAGTAAATGTCCGTCTTCTGGTAAAACCTCTCATTGGTTGGAGGGGCTGGGGCATTGCTTTACAACCCCTTGAGGCGTTCTTACACGCAGCTGTGACCTGCTGTTATCTGACACAAAGAGGAACACGTGAATAGCACAAGACCGCTCCCGAGGACTGCAGCGATGTTTGATCTTTGCAATTCAAAAGATTAGAAACCAACGCAGGGTGAATTACACACCTTGTAAATTCTCCTGAGTGCATCCCAGGGGGGGCAGAAGGACTTCAGAGAAAAACAAATGTGGGGGAAGATCTCTCAGACACAAAATGACCTAAACTTCAAAGCATGCTCAGGGAAGAGGAGAGAGCAAGAGGATGTTTCTGCTTGCATAAAAACTCTGATGAACTCACGTCAATGGCAGCTGGTTTCTTTAACACAGCATCTGAATTTAGCACATTTCTTTCTTTCTTTTTTTTTTTTTAAACTTGTGCTAAGAAGGGAAGATTTCTGCAACGCACCCAAGGTTGACACTTTTAATACTGTCCTGTAATCCTGTAGACTTAAGAAAATATTAACTGGAAAAGCAGAATGGAAATTAAAAAAAAAAAGCCCAACATACATATTCTGGTATATTTACGTGAGGCGACAAGACCTCAAACAGAAAAAAGGTCGCAGGGTTCAGCTAAACCAGTCTGGACATTTTCCTCAAATTGAATAGAAAGTAAAGATCTTGAGGTAAAATCTGAGAAAGATTCAGCTCAGATGAGGCGTGAAATCCTGCCTAGTGAACTGGGTTCTATGATTGTCTAAAGTGGTACCATAAAAACATGAGTTTTAATGTATTTTAACCCTTTTCCTCTTCCAAGTTCCCAAACTTTAACGGGGCCTTCATCAGCATTTCTATAAGGCTTTTCTGGCTGCTTTTAATTTCACCTACGCACCTTGACATATAAGGCTTTGAAGAAAAGATTGCAAAGCTTAAGGCTTGTCACAAAGTTACAGTTTACATTCCTTTAGTTGAAAATCGTAATTGTTTTTGCATTAAAAGAAAAGCATATTTTATCACCACCAACATCATCTGGCAACAGAAGGATGATGCCCCTCTCAGGTCTTTAGCTGTTGATAAAGAAGTGGAAAAAGTTACAAGACCGTTTTGGGCCTTCGGGAAATGAAGGCCGTTTAGCACGGCACGTCATGTTTGGAAAAAAAGCACAACTTACTGGCAGAAGACGACTCTCACCGTTCCACTTAAGGAAACAATCCAGTTCGCAAGAATCTAATTTTACTCTGAAACCACAGGAAAACAAACAAGCAATTGATAATCAGAAATTCACATAAATCAGCAATTCCTGTCTTTATCATCTAATATTGTAAATCATCCAGCAGGAGCCAGGGCTCGTGTATCAATGAGAGGGCCGAGTTCCTCTGTAGTCTCAGTTGGGTGTGTGCGTGAGCTGATAAGTCCGCTGCGAGAAGAAAAAAGAAAGAGATAAACAACTTAAACTGTGAGCGACTAGAGGCCAAGACTGAATGATATTTGGTGCAGTTCCAGCTGTCAGACTGGCTCCAAACTGTGGAGTTATCTGATGATATAAAGTCCTTGGATGAAAAACAAAATGACCATAATACAGGTCCAAACAGTGATGAAGTGAAAATGTCTATAGAAACGCATGTTTAAAATTTTACTTAAGAATCACAACTTTTCATGTAAGTACATTTATTTTGTGGTAAAAAAATAAATAAATCCACTTCATAAACAATGATTGCACAACTGGTTCTGTTTTTAGGGATGCTAACTATGACTTTTTTTGATCAGTAATCTGTTGCCTCAGGTTTTCTGGGGATATAAATATGATATTTGACACATGGCTCATTTCTTTTAGCAAATGTTCAAAACAGGAAGGACAAATAAACACGCCATTTCAACAAGAGCACGTCTGCGCTGATCATCACAGGTCAGGAAACGGCTTCCTATGTCTAAAGTCAGAGAAATAGTTTACATGACTGCGACAAACGAGGCTGGTTGAGGACCCAAGTTTATCCTACCAAAGGTGATGAAAACACCTCTGAATCTTACTGTGTTAAAGAATGGTGTGTGTGCTTTAGGGTCACCAGGTGAGAAGAGTCAGACTCCATCTAGATGGTGGCTCCTTGGAAACACAGTTTCTGTCCAAGCTAACACTAACTTTAACCCTGTAGAGTTTGATAAATGTCACCACACTGTATCCTTTAGTATCTCATTAGTTCATCCCCCTCAGCCTGCTCCCCTCTGGTCTGGAGGAGTGGGCAGAGTGGGAGAGGGGAAGGCTGCTGGATCAATGAAAAACACAGGGCCACAACTGAGAGAGAGGTGTCAAGCCGTCCCCCTCCTCTGTCAGGGCGAGCACAACCCTCCTAATGCTCGATTGGGGGTCTAGTTTTACCACCCACTTCTGCTCCCCCATCCCATCCTCCCTCCACTGCAAATTGTTCCCCCACGGAGGTGTTTATGGGAAGGCTGACAGGATGTTCGGCCCATCAGGAGATCAAAGCCCCTCCCCTCCACTTCCACTCCATGCACGGCTGCTCCCCGTGACCTTTTCAACTCCAGTAAGGGTTAAAAATCGCAGACACATGCAAAGCTGTGATTACAGTAGAGAAGCTGGATGATCTATGATTGTGGCGGCGGGATCAGTTTCCCTGTCCTCAAGTAGCTCAAATAAAGGCTCAGCTTGGAGTAACAGGCCGTCTTCCTCAGGCAATCCACAGAGAAGAGGGGTATTAAGTATCAGTGCCGCAATCACTGCCTGTTTTTAACACAGTTTTCACAGAAAGAGGGAAATTTAGTTGAAGTGAAGACACACCTTTGATCAGGTAGTACGGTTTTTGATAAATGAACTATGGTCAACATGTTCCAGAGGTAAGACCTCATGGATTGTAAACAACAAATATCAAATAAAGAATCTATGGCTTGGTTTAAACTGTCTGTTTTCAATCTCAGATGGTCGCTCAGATGGTCTCCAAAACACACACGCACACACACACACACACACAGAGTCCACTGTAAAAATATTCACTCCCATTGAACGTCTCCACACGCCTTTTTCACATTATGACCACAAACCTCAACGCGTCTTAGTGGGGTTTTACGTGATGGACCGACACAAAGAAGCACATAGCTGTGAGGTGAACGGAAAATTATGGTTGTCAAAATTTTCTCCAAATAAAAATCTAAAAAGTTTGGCTGACATGGTATTCAGCTCCGCTGAGTCAGCAGTTTACTATAACTACAGCTGCAAGAGTTTTGGGAGACATTTTTGCATAAATGCTCAAGCTCTGTAAGATTAGCTGGACAGCAATTTTAAAGTGCTGCCACAGATTCTGAGTTGGGTTTATGTCAAGGTCATTCTAACATATTAACATGTTTTAATCTAAACCAACAGATTCTGACTCTAAAAGCCCGGTCTCAGGTTTTCTATAACTTTTAACACCACCATCCTCATACTTTCAGTTTCTCCTACACATCTTTTTTAATCAGATTTCTTTCAATACTTGCTTTTTTTCCCCACTCTCCTTTATATCAATCAATTCTCCCACCTGAGATTTGTCCCCCTGCGGCTCCACCAGAGTCACCAAAGGATCCTCGGCTGCTTTTCTGACCAATGCTCTCCTTGCATGGCCTGTCGTTTCAGTAGGATTGCAGTTCTGCCATACATTCACCATTTCCTAACGCTGGAGCTGAGACGTTATAAACTTGAGGTTCTGTTTTACGACCAAACCCTGTTTTAAACTCCCCCACATGTTTATTCCTGATCCCTTTCAGGTGTTTCTTGGTCTTAATGTTTCACGCTAACCACGTTTCTCTGGCAAACCTCTGGGGCCCGTCACAAAACGGCTGCACTCGTACCGAGGTTAAATCACACACATACGGACGCCATATACCAACTGGGAAACTTCTTGAGACACTTGGGAGCAGATTTTATTCAGGGGTATCAAAGCAAAGGTGGGCTGAATCCAGCTACACAAGGCGCTTTTCAAACATTTATTTGGAAACCGTTTTGAAAACCATGCGGCATCTTCCTCCCATTTAACAGTTACCTTGTGTTGCTCTGTCTGAAAACATGAAGTCGGGGCAGCGCGTAGCTCAGTGGCAGAGCAGCCGCACCAGATGTGGAGGCTGAACTTCAGGCAGATGTTTCTGGTTTGATTCCTGATCCTGGCTCACCCACTGCACGTCTTCCTCTCTGGTCTCTTCCTCCTGATAGGCTGCTAACGTTTTGCTACAAGGATTTTGTGGCCCTTGATCACTAGTGGCGTAAATAAATATTAATTAAAAAACAAAAACACACCTGAGGTTTTGTGGCTGTATCATGACAAATTGTTAGGATGTGAATACTTTTCAAGGCAGTGTAATTTCCAACAGTAGATTGTGTTTTCTTAATGTAGCTTCCCTTGTGTTTTTGTGAAAACGGCAGCTAATTTGTGGTCTTTTCTTTTTCTACCAACAAGACAAAGAAAGAAAAAAAGAAAGAAAGAAAGAAAGAACAAAAGAAATAACGAAAGAAAGAAAGAAAGAGAGAGAGAAGGAAAGAAAGAAAAAAATAACAGACAGGAAGCAAATTCCCCCAGAGTTAGACTGCTTAACTTGCTGCAGTCATCGCGCCATAGACGTTCTCTCACTGCAACGGCAACAGAGGCGAATAACTTCACGCGGATAATAGTTTACTCATGGCTTCACTCAGAACATCTCTTCCATACCTGAGTCACAGTGAAGCGGAAAAGTGTCACATCTTACAGTAAAATCATTGATTGGAATTCAGTGTTTATTACAAGGCCCGGGAGTGGAGGAGGGGAAAAAAAAAGAAAAGAAAAAAGGCACTTACTCGATAAAAATCAAAACAAGGATACAGGCATGTGGCAAAATGCAAAAACGCTAAAACCGTCAAATTAAGCTGTTCATAAAGGCCGATTGTGTGTATAAGGCAACAGAAGGCTGTCTCTCTCTCTGACACGAAAGCTCAATTGTCATTTTTAAAACGTGAATATCTTTCACATACTCGACTATTAAAGCAGGGCTGCTTTAATTGTAACAGGTTTTAATTTCTCAGAGCCTAAAAAAGGAATGCAGACCCATAAACTGCTGCAAGTCGAAGCATCTGTCAAACACTAAAACCCACAACACAGCAGAGGTTCACAGGCTTTCTATAACCCCCCACCCTCCCTACGCTCCCCTCTTGTGGCATTCACCAGTATTGCAACGTGGAAATCTCGAGCGACGTCTACTGCAGTTTCGTTTTTTTCTTTTTCTTTTTTATGTGTGTGTCTTTCAAGTTTCCAGGAGTTTTAAGATCCTGTTGCCAATCAATGGCTTTAGGAGTTTTTTTTTAAAGTGTGCAGAGATCCCAGCGGTGGCTCTGACAACACAAAAGTTGGAGTTGTGCATGGTGCTCGGGGTGGGGAGAGGTGAAGGTTGTGGTAATTTTCACAGCGTCACTTCTGTCTGAGTCCAAGTGTTCATCAAAGTGAGTCATTCCGCTGAAATGTGACTCAAAGAGTTCATGCGGTCCATCGCGAGTTTACAGCCTGAAAGCCCCTCCCGACCCCGAGCTCTTCCACCAGAAACGAGACGAACAAGGCCACTCTTTGGATTGATGCTGATTGAAAACAGCACACCTGCTAAAGGAATCTCCAATAAAATATAACATTTAGGATTTTTTTTTTCTTACAAAGTGCTCAGTGTATAATTTCTCTCCCAGAGAGATATCAGTGGCTTATAAGTAAAGTTCCCCCAGTTTTTTGTTGTTGTTGTTTTTAAGGGAAGTCCTCGCGCCGCCGTTCCTCTTATTTGCTGACGTTCTCCGCAGGATTGTACTCGGTTTCCCCCGCCGACACCTGAGAGATGCGGCGTGTGGAGCCCCACAGGCGACGGGAGAACTGTCCGGAGCGAACCTGAGAACAGGAGAGAACGTGGATTTGATTCACATGGGATCGGTTACACCAATTGCACAGTCGTCTGAAAAACTTAGTTCTCAACAAACGCTCTGCGTATAATTATCTTCCTCCTCCCCTCCTTCGCCTCCTTTTCCATCTCGCACACTCTTGAAGTTTGGCTTCTCACCTCTTCAGGCTTCCCTGCCCCCACCACTATTAGCTTCCCGTCCTCCAGTCCCACGAGAATGTGGCTGAACTCTTTAGTGACGGACACACTCCTCACAGGAACCCTCAAGGCCAGCGGCGTTATCAGAGAATCCAGGCTGCGAAACGGGGAGATGTTAGAGCCGACTTATCTTAAAGAGTCCTTCGTGGAATTATTCAGCTAAATAGATTCAACAAAAAGTATCATAAGTAAATAAATACATAATATTTTTTTAAAAATATGTGCTGTGTGGATGCTTTTCTTCAACAGAGAGAGCAAACTTGGTCAGCCTGATTGAGCCTTTCAAATGTTTTTCTAAAAAACATCTTTGAAAAACAAAACAAAACACATGCAGCATTTTACTTTCCATTTCACAATCATGTGTCGATTTTTGTCGGTTTATCATAAAATCCAAATAAAAACACACACCAATGTAATTACGACTAAATGTGAAATGGGACTTTGAGTAGCTTTTGAACATAAACGGCTTATTCGAAAAGCCTCTACCTGAATAAATCCCGGACGTGGAGGCTGCCCTGCGCCGTCCCCAGGATGACGTATTCGGACACCAGGTGAAGCGCGGTCATCTGCTCCTCCATGGTGAAAGACGACATCAGGCAGCCGTTCACAGAGTAAACATGAACCGAGTGCTTGCCCTGAAGGAATAGGCACCACATGAATACCAGTTGAACTGCACCGCTCTTCTTTAGTGCAGTAGTAAAAATGTATATATTTTATTATGATTGCATGCAATAGACCAGCATAAAAGAAGCACACATTTGCAGGAGAAACATTATGCAAGGTTGGCGAAACATCTGTTAAATGCAAAACAGATCAAAGCTCGAGGTTTAATCTGTGACAAACTGCGAAAAGGCTCAAGGGGGAGTGAATACTTTTCTTCACGCACCTTCCTGTGAGAGCGTTCCTCCTGAGACGTCTGCACCACGATGTGGCCTTCCATCCCGACCTGGAGCGCGGTGATGGGGGCGCTCACGTTGCTGTCTCCCGGAGGTCGCAGAGTTCGGAGGTACTGTCCCCGTCGCACTGTGTGCACAATCACAGTCCCGTCCTGGGAAGGAGGCAAAGCAATAGGCAGAGAGGGTCAGGAAGCATGCAACAGCTGCTCACACGGATAGACCATTAAGAGCCTTCAGCATGTGTGCAGACCTCAGAGGAAGTATAGTGACTCTTAATAGCTTTCTGTTTATCATTTTTAATTTGGTGGCGGTATTAAGGGACGTAATGAAATGGCGGATGGTCTAGGAGAGAAAAGACTTAGGAATGCAGTGTAACCTGGTAACAGCAATTCCTCCTGATTGGGTTTCCTTCCTCCACCACATAAACCTTCTCAGACTTCAAAGACCCACATTTTTGCCTAATCAGCCTTTATCTATCACTCCAAGGCTCCACTTTCTTTGCCTAATTTGGTCATTTCCAACCGTACGAAAACAAGATAGCGCACAGTCGCGAAACCAACGAGTGATGTCATGGTTACAGCACACGTCTCTTTTATACAGAGTCGTCTTAGGATCAGCTAAAAACGTCGCTTTTCTACACGTGTATTTGTACTGAGCAGCTAATGTGTTCAGTGACTCACTACTGTCGTCTGAGTTGTTGGATTAAGATGTTACTGCTGGCGGTTCTGGCAGCTGTTTGCGACTTAAAAGGTTCGGTGGAAAAGTCTGAAAACTCCAAGCTGTTCGTGTGGAGGTCAGGGTTCCTGAAGATCTCACATCCTAACATTGCTCACTTTTCCAGAGTTCTCAGTTCTGTTTTTACTACATTTTCCTAAAAAAAAATAAAAAGAAGCAGTCTTTCAGGGAAGAAAGGGAAGGACGGATGGATGGATGGAATGGATGGCATACACATGTTCTTCTTTATTTGCTTAAATCTGGAAAATATTTAAACCCAATTCCAGATTTTTTTTTTCATACTGCCCGGGAACGCCGATGAGCAAACGTATACAAATGTTGCATTTTATTTTTTTGCATGACACCTAATCTAATTTTAACGTGAGGCTGCTTTGGTCTCTAATCGACGAGCTGAAATGACCAAAGTCATTTTATCTAAGAAGTTCAGAAACATGTGCTGACAATTCGGTTTCCTGCGGCAGCAGTTCGCACACGCAACGTGCACAGGAACATTTTCTGCTGCAGATGCTTTCCCAGAGTGAGTTACAGGGCACTGGGGAACATCCATCTGGAGTACAGAGAGTGCAGGATGGGATGTAGAAAGTTCGCAGCGCAACACGGTTTCTTTTTCAGCAGGGCAAGAATACCGGGTATGGCTCCTATTACATATTGCATATATTATGTGTTGACATTGATGCAACATGCATCTGAGTGTGTCCAGAAAGGAAGGACCACCTACGTCAGCTTTAGCCGCGTCACAGAACAACTGGCATCTTGTTTGTTAGAGACCCTCCAAGCTGCAGGAGGCATATTGTAAATATTTGGCTCGAATAGACAAAGCTGTATTGTTAAACACTCCAGAAACCTGTTGTTGATTGGGAAAAAAAAAAAAAAAAAAAAAACACAAGCAGGATGTGAAACCCGGCATCGAGATTTCTAAAACGACATTTCAGTCTCGGCATCTTCTCGTGCTGAGCCGTCACCATCTCTGACCTTTGACCCAGAGACAGCCATGTCCAGTTCGGTGCTGATGGCCACACAGGTCACCTCCTGGTCGTGTCCGCAGAGGATCTGTACAGGCCGAGGCAACAGGCCGCTGGAGAATCCGCCCTGCGGTACGATTAAAAAAACAAAAACAAACAAAAAAAAAAATGGTGAATACACGTTTGATGGCTTCCCTTTCAGTGCGAAGTCTGTCTGGAGGGCGCAAAGATATTCACCTGCTGCAAAACCTGCCACACTATGCAGGACGTGTCCCTTGAACCAGAGATGAGGTAGATGCCACACAGATCCAGAGCCAAGCAGGTAACGACATCTTTACGAAATACACACACACACACACACACACAAAAAAAATCACCTCATGCCAGCGAAGAAAAGAAAGAAACCTTTCTCCGTGTGCTACGAGAAAAGCTCACCGATGTGCCGGCAGATCCTGCCCACCAGCTTTCCTTTGCCCAGCTGAGTGACGCGCAGGCTGCAGTCCCAGTGTCCCCCGCTGAACAGCAGACGGCCGTCGTTGGACACCACCAGCACCTGAGCGCTGAGCTCCACTCCCGGAGAGAAAGGCCCCGCCAGGAAACGCTGAGTCCTGCAGAAACAAAGGCAGGTTGAAGCGAGCTCAAGACCAGAGACTCTGTTGGGATCTTAACGCGACCAGGATTCAGATTGGATGAAAGTAGAATCCGTCGTTCAGAGGTCATTGAACAGGATTTGGATTTTGTTTTGTTTTTTTCCCCACAATTACGACCATGGAGGACTTCTGCCAGGCTTAGTGGGGCCGAGCTCGGGAGTCACATGAAAGGAGCAGCCAGTTTGTTGTCTGAACCGGATCGTGTTGAAGAAAATCAACTGTGCATCAGGGAGAACATCACATTTTCCCCTTTTTGTGGAGCGCATCTGCGACCCACACTGCATGACAACCAGACAAAACAACAACATACAGCATGCTTAAACTCACTCACTTTGGATTGGTCATCGTTGGATCTTTAGTGAAAGTGAAGTAGTTGGTGATGTTTTTGTCGTATGGAAGCCAGCTGTGTGTCCCAATCAAGCCACTTGAACTTACAGTCACCTGTACAGAAGAAAGCGACTTGGCATCAGAATAATAATAATAATAATAAAAAGGCTTGTAAAATGATTACTGCTGTAACCGAGCTTCGTTTGGACGTTACCAAGGTGTCTGAGCCTTGCATGATGGAGTGATTCTGATTCTTTGGTACCAGTGCTTGAACCAGAGGAAGTCCGTCACTAACCACCTGAGGCAGACGTGTAAATGAATGCAGTGCGTCGTTCGACTATTAAAATCAGCGGAATCGGATGAGCACACGAGTTCTCACCTCCACAAATGGCCGGAGTTTGCCGAGGTGTTCGAAGATGTTTGCCGGTAGAGTGTCCAGGCGGGCCTGCCGCCGTGATGCATTCTGGGCCGTCATTCGAGGAGGGTGAGGCTCCTGATCGGAGACAAAGATTACAGAGAAACACTGTCATTTTCTGATGCAGAGTTACAGACGGATGCATTTCTAAAGCTGAAGTGATTCAAATCTCTAAAAGAGCTGAAATTCGGATCTTTTTAAAAGCCTGCAGGACAGTTACGCCCGAAAGGCGTTAATTTGGTTGGTTGAAACAATATGACTGGACTATTAGGCTAAATGATGCAAGAATGCTCTGCCATTATTAATTTGTAGATTAGGATAGATTATATTAAAAAAATGTTAACTAGATCCTCGAAAAAGGGACATTTTCCATTTTCTCTTTCACTCAATGTACCTTAAGCAGCTGACAGGGAGTCTGTCCAAAGTTGCTGATCATTCCTTCGAAGGCTTTTCGATCCGTTTCATTGGAAATGGCGTCCAGATCGACAGCACCTGCACCAGCCAATAAGACAATTATTAACCTTTTCTCAGAGAAAAGTGAGATATTTAGGGGTCAGATACAACTTTTTCATAAGTTTATGTAAAGCAATTTTCAGACAAGAAGTCTTAAAATGAATCAATATGTATTTTCCTTATTATTATTGTTACCATTATTATTTTCATCGTTATTTCAGAGATATATGTATGTGTATTTACCCTACAAAAAGACTGGACAACAAGCAATTCAAAATGTATCTTGATCTTCAAAAGTTAAATAAAAAATAAATAAATAAATAAAAAAAACGCTACCCGCCTAAACTGGCCTTTATCCACAATCAAGAGATGCAATTTAAAAGCTTAAAGCGACTCAAACATTACCCAGCTTTATATTACCGCCATGCACAGTGAGAGTCATGACTGGAGATCTAAAAACGGCTTTACACATGTTTAGAGTGTAATAGGAAACAAAAACATGGTTAAAGTTACAGTTCAGTCTGAAAACCGGACATATAACAAAAACCCCTCAGAGTCAAAGCGTTCTCATAAAAGGTCATATAAACATGTTAGCAAAAGATCAGCGGTGTCATAAAATTTTGGATGAAAGTGGAATTTAGTTTAAGGTCAACTGAATATTGCTCTGGTTTTAAGTTTAATGACAACAAAACAAACAGATTTTCTTTTTGATGTTTCTGCATTGTTACCGTTTGTCTGCTGAAACTGAGGAAGCACTACCACACAACTCATTTTTTCCCTTAGTCATTTTTTTTTTTTCCCCCATAAGTCCCAACAGGAAGCAAACGAACCCAACAAAGAGTTAAACTGAATAGCCGCCAACACGAGCAAATCAGTCCTTTATTCACTTTGTTTGTTTAGCTCATAATTTGCTGTTGTGAACCTAAATAGGCTCGTTCAGGCACACAGAAACAACTAAGTGCACACAAAACAATAGGAACGATTACCCTTTGCAGACTCAGGAAAAAAAAAACACTTCACATGTTTTCCTTTCCACTTAGCAAGGATCACCACAAAAACACTGCAGTTTGTTCATTTGTGTCCTCACAAATGTCCTGATTGCAGCCTTACCCTCATAAGTGCAGTAGTAGAAAACATTAAGCGCCTTCACCGCCTCCTCTCCTCTCTGCTTGCATCCAAAGATGAGGTCGATCCACTCGTGGAGGTGGGAGGACACGTGTTCGGACTCCTGCAATGTCAAGAGTCGCTTTCACGCTGTAACTCTGGCGGCAGATGCATGACTGAGTTTTATGGCTCTGTGCGTTGACTCACCAGGGCTTTCATGTGTTTCCTGATAAAGTCTTCCCTTGATGTCGCCCACGGAGGCAGCAATACATCTGCCACCAGGTCCTGAGACAACTGCAAGCGGCCCAAGTCGAAGCCTAGCAAAGAATTGAAATGGATTAACTTCCACGCCTCAGCGGACGTCCCGGAACGGCGCAGGGTTTTGCCGCTACTCACCGTTCATGTTCTGCAGGAACTCCGGGAAGTAGAAGAACTCCGGGATGAGCTCTTTGACATCGGCCGGGCTCTCCATGCGAGCCTGCCAGGCCGCCGCCACCGAGTGGAACTGTCTGTCTGCGACGTCGAACCTGAACGGCGGGCGACACGCGGCGCCGTGAGAACGGAGAACGCGCGATAGAGCTGGGAGATATGACACGGCGGTGCCGCAGTCCTCACCTGCCGCTCTGCAGCTGGATATGCAGGGTGGTGAACGGCTCCATGCGGATCATGTAGTGCATGACTCCTGCTGCGTTAGAGTAGTGTGTGCCATAGTGGAATTTCTCGGTGGTGCCTGACGGGTCTTCAAAGCTCTCGTACCTGAAAAAAAAAATAAAATAAAATATTTGTTGGGCTTTATTAACTAAAGAAAAAAAAATTTAAAAAAAGGATAAAATTGTGCACAATTTTGTTATTGGAAATTCATTAAAGCAAGGCTGAAATGATCATGAACTGATTATTGAGATAATCGTCAACTAATTTAGTAATCGATTAATGGTTCACCGCAGCATACATGCTCATAAAAAGACCAAATTCTTTTTATGAGCATGTATGCTCATTCAAATTCTATTAAAAAAAATAATAATTTTGCTGTCCAATTATTAATTATTAAAACATAATCAGCACATCAGTCCTACACTGTATTGATGTTAAATCAACCAGAAAGGGCATTTTTAGGAATGCTGTGTTATTGAGTCTCAGTCAATAAAATGTTTAGAAAAGGAATTTGTTTATTTTCATCTTTTATTGTGTTTAAAATATTGTATAAAAAAAGGTTTAAATAAAAAAAAAATCTGCAGAATGTGCCAATTTATCGATTAATCATCAGAATAATCAATGACTAAAATAATCATTAGTTGCAGGTCTACATTACACAATTTCTTTTTTCTTGCATCAACAGAGCCTCTTACTTTTCTTTGACGTTCTGCGCGTGACGTGGGTTGACCACGCCTATCGGCTTAGACAGATCTCTGAAAACTGAGGGGTCCTCCAGATCCAGATGAGAAGACGTGTAGTCACACAGAACCCAGGGGAACTGAGGAGAAACAACCAACACAGACGTCCTGCTTAGACTCCGAGTGCGACACCGGAAAAAAACAAAAAGTGGTTCAGGTTCGCCGCAGAACGCACCACGGGGTACTGGGACAGGTCGTTGTACGTGCGCCCGGCGATGGTGTTCAGCTGCATCAGGTACTCAAAGTTTGAGATTTCTCTGTACACCCATTTCTGTTCAATTCAAGACGACGCCACGTTAAGGCGGGAAACATTGGAACCGTTTAGCGCTGAATGAATAAAATGCACGTGATGTAAATAAAACACCTGAGTGAGGCCCGACGCTTTCAGCAGCTCCTGAGGGGAACGGGAGCCGAAGTAGAACAGGTTTGGGGGCCGCAGTCCGAGAATCCTTGAGTACACTTTGTTTCGTACCTGCACAGTGAGAAATGTGTCCATTTAGAGTTTCTAATGCTTATTTAACATCGTAGCATACTTTGGATAATACACAACAACCTAAATATTTATAGGTTAACAAGTGTTTATGGTTCTAAAACCCATATTGTCACTGAAAACTGAAAGTGTGTAGGTAGAATAGATTTAAGATGAAATTTCTGACTCCTGACTGCAAGAGGGATTACAACCCTCTACCTAAAGACTTAATTTATGACAGCTTCATGGCAGCTAACCTTCTAAAACTTAATTAAAACCAGTTTTAACTCAGAGGAAAGTTGCAACAATCCTTAGATTTTATGAATTAAAGCCTGTGAGATGAGTCTCCTAGAAAGAATAACCACACACACACACACACAGCAGCAGGAACATGCATGCTCCAATTATGAAAAAGTTGTGATCACTTTAATGTGAATCTCAGAACATAAACGCTGAAAATTATTCTATTTGTCTTTACACAAAGGCTTTAGGAGCTTTATGTTCATGCATACAGACAGCAAAATGAAATTTAAACCTGAGAATTTGTTGCTGCGAGGAAACAACGCTATCAACTAATCTGCACTGCCTTAAAAGACATGACAGATGATAAATGCAAGAGATAGTTTGCAATTGCAATGTTGTAAATTACAATTTATTATGGTTCTAAATAAAGACTATTGGGAGAAGTTTTCATTGTTACTTTAACAAGAAGAAGCTTCTGTTTTTAAACTGCTTTCTTAAATTTGACATAAACAAGACCTTCTTTCTGAAGTTGATGAAGTAATGGGCCTGGTCAATGAAGAAAAGCTCCAGCGCCGACCGTCGCAGGTTGTATCTCCTCAAATGGACCTCCCGAAGCTGAGACAGAGGTCTCCTGAAATCGAACCCGATTCCTGCGGGACAGGGGAGGCAAACTTATGACTCATCCGAGACAGAAATCTTTGAAGAACCATAACAGAGAGGTGTAACTTTCAGATGTACACGTTTCTCACCCTCCTCGGTCTCTTCTTTCTCACTGCTGCCGTCATAGAAGTACAGATGTTGTGTGGTGACCTCCAGCCGACCCGGCACCACAGCCACGATGGTGATGAGCTCACAGTCTTCAGACAGAACCAGCTTCTCTTTCTGATTCTCGTCTTCTCCTTCCCCTCTGAAATGCAGTGTTGAAGGAATCAGGCTTCATCTCCTCTAAAGTT
Organism: Poecilia formosa; assembly: GCF_000485575.1. Classification (NCBI taxonomy): domain Eukaryota; kingdom Metazoa; phylum Chordata; class Actinopteri; order Cyprinodontiformes; family Poeciliidae; genus Poecilia; species Poecilia formosa. The sequence continues at coordinate 317,433 of NW_006800245.1, read as the reverse complement.
TTTGTGCTTTTTTTGAATTACACACACACACACACACACACACACACACAAGAGGCTGACACTCTTGGTTCGAGAAGTTTAGACTTACTTGTCATCCAAAAAGACGAAGTCCTCTTCTTCCAAGTGATCATCCTCCATGTCGCTTACTTTCGCTTCCTTGGCAACAGCCAATGGGATCGGATCAGAGCTGCGAGGGCTTTCAGCTCCTGATGAGTACAGCATGACTTTTCTTTAACAGTTTGCAAAAAGCTAAAAAAAAAATTATATTTTGGTGATAAACAAACTGCCGTCGTACCCATGTTGTCCCTCAGAGCGCTGGCCTCACTGTGGGAGTCGTAGTTGTAGTTGGGCACAAGTTTGAGTCGCATCTTTGAATACGTTTCAGCAGCGGACAGTTTCCATTTCACCTCTGGCTGAACTCTGACGTCAAGCGTGAGACAAACAAAACTCAGAGCATTCTGACTTGCAAAGGGAGAACAACGGACCGAGACGCGAGATGCGGTCGTACCTGTTGGCCCACGGCCCCCGCTCACAGGTGAACAGCCTGCGGAGAGCTCTCCAGTGCTGCCACACCACCCCCTGCTGGCTGGCGTTCTGCTTCTGCCACATCACGTATCTGTTGTTCTCACTGCGAACTCGCTTCATGCAGGGGTCAATTATCACCTCCTGTTTGCACAGAGAGACGCGTTAGCTAATAAAAAAAAAAGCAGCGGTCTTATGGGGAAGATGGTGGAGTGTGTGGACATGGGGCATATTGTCATGTTGCACCTACGGTTTTTAATGCATTTTATTTCAGTTTTATAGGATAGATCAACGCAAAGGAGCACATGTTTGAAAATACAACCTGGTTTTTATTTTTTTTTTAGAAATAAAGTGAGAAAAGTGTAGCATGTATATTATATCTAGCAAACAGAGATAATGAGTGTGTGCAGCTGCAAGTTTTTTGGAGCTCTGCCAGCTTTGCATGTCTAGAGTGATCCCCCCCCCATTTTGTTTTGAACGTCGATTTTTTTAAGTTTTTCCCCAAATTGTTCATTAGATTTAGGTCTGGACTTTGACTGGGCCAGTCTAAAACATTAATATGATCTGATCTAAACCATTCCCTTGAAGCTTTGGTTGCATCTTTAGGCTGTGAGATCTTCACATCTGTTTTTATACTAATACTTAATAGCAGACGGATTGAAAACATTTATAGCTAAATATAAAAAAAAAAAAAAAAAAGGAGGCTGGACAGATATGGACAGCAAAACTTTTGAGTGGTTTTTTTAAAATAAAAAAAAAACATGTTGCTGCTGCTGTGTGTTTTAAGGTAATTAAAAAAAGAAAATATAGTTATGCATTTCTTTGTATTTGTCGATCTTGTAAACCTCCATAAAAAAAACCCAGAAAACAAATTGAAGTTTGTTATTGTAATAAAGAAAAAACATTTTTTAAAGCTGTTGAATACTTTTGCATCAAACTCTAAAAGCACAGTACCTGAAACTTTGACTTGCTGTCAGATCTGTCCTTTTCCCGTTTAAATGCTGTGCTCATTAGATCGTCAAAGCAGGAGTTCCAGAAATTGGACATGATATCATGACTACGGCCAAATGTGTCCAGTTCGTACTGCTCCATGGTGGGCTGAACCTGGAAAACGGACAGATAACCAACATGCCATTAATAATAGCCTGCAGTCACTACTACCTTCAACCTATTATTGACTGCAATATATGCGATAGCCAAAAAGGGATGCTAAGCTACTGAGGTCTCGTTGCAGTTAATAGAAACACACACACACATGTCTAAAACAAGCACAGCATCTACATAAATAAGTCCTGAGAGGACAGTTTATATTCTCTCGCTGCACTTTTAAAATTTGTTTTAAACATTTACAGCAGCCAAAGTTCTGCCACAGTGCGAAACGTGCTGGAAGAGCCGAACACTGAGGAAAACTAAACAGAACGGATTTATGGGCAGGCGATGTCACACAGAGCCGTGATGAATCTGAGCTCGAGCGGAGCGGAGCGTGTCTGTTTGGCAGCGGCTTGTCTCGGGTTCGAGCGTAAGCCGCTCCATAACTAACGCACTCTGAAGGAAAGTTTAAGGAATGTGAGGTAAAGCAGCAAAAGCCTTTTAAAAATGTTAAACTTTGCAGTAAATATCTCAGGAGAAATCTGGGGGGTAGCAGGTCAGACAGAATACAGGATTAGTAAAATATGTTATGTGTGCAGGAAGTTGACAAAGAACAGAGTTTGAAGTGTCTGAAAGACAGAGGAGCAGACTCCCTTGACTCCCTAAACACAAAGATAAATATCAGCCATTTTTTATTTATTTATTTTTTTAAATACACAAAGTCCGTCCAGACACAAACCTTCTGCTGGTAAAAGCTCTGCCACTCCAGCGCGTTACAGTAAACCTTCAGGTCCTCGGCGAAGGTGGTGCTCCCGTTGGTGATGGGCAAGTTGGGCAAGTGGTTCTGGAGGGTGATGGGGTCAGCGTGCTGGGCCAGCAGAGTCCTCATGATGGGCACCAGCTGGGAGAAAGTCTCAGAGCAACTGACGTTTGAGTCTTCCGTTACGCCTTCTGGCCACAAGGGGGCGCCAAGCTTTCCCAGCAAGAAGCAGACCTCCTCCCAGCTCAGACACAGAACAGTCTGCAGGAGACTGTGGAGCTTCAAATAGGCCATCTCACACACCTGATGGTGAGCAAAGACACATTCAGACAAATTCAAACTGCACACGTGAAACGATTTTTTTAATTTACTTTAGTGAACTATAAATGTGATAAACACTCTTTAATACTAAAAAAAAAAAAGAGAAGAATTTTAGCAAAGTTAAAAATATGAACAAAATTCAGAGTAATTATAACAAAAGAAAAATCACAAATATATGGTGCATCAAAGGAAAAAAATATATATCCTGCCAGTGAATTCAACAATAAATAAAAAAATAAACAGGAGAAATCCAACAAAATTAAACAATTTTCTTTTTCCTGTTTTCTTTGCATCTCATACGCTGACACGTCGTTCTCACCTCGGAGGGTTACACTATAAATCCAGGCATGGTTTCTTTGCCTCAGCCAAAGCAAGAAAAAAAAAAAAGCTTAAATTTGAGACAAAGAACTCCTTCAATCATTCTCTGTTAACTCCGGTTTACCTTTCAGTCTTTGAACATGAAAAAACCAAACAAAACAAAAACGTCTTGAATGAATAATTTATCAGCTCATCTGCAGCAAATACAGCTATCTCCCTGACCTTTCGTTCAGGAAAAACTGGTTGCTCGAATGAAGAGGTATAAAGAATCTAAAAATAAACACAACTGCTGCGATTCAAACAGGATCGGTGGCAGAAATCAACAGTGTAACTTGTGACGTTAACAACTGTCATTTCAGCTGCAACTCCATTAACAATGAGGCCCCAATATGCAAACAATAAACCACTGACTGGGTGTGACTAAATATAATTGCTGTGATATAATCTGACCCAATGTTCACTTGTGCTAATTTATTTTCTCATTTATTTCATTTCCAGTACAATCAGGTTAAACTAGTTTAAGATGCACAAATTTGGAAGCTCTGATTTTAGGCCAGAAAGGACAATGATATTCCTCTACGCCTTAAGCAGTTTTAGCAACCTTTTTAAAGTTGTAGTGTTTAAGTACAACAAACCAAATTAAGCTTGACTGGCAAAATACGGCTAAGAAAAAATAACTAGAAGAATAAAGATTATATTAATGTCCGAGACAATATTTATGCACCAACCACATACCCGGAGAACGGAGTCTGCCAATTTTTTTTCTTGATCAGCCCTGATTGGTGATTGGCAGGCTAAACATAATACTAACAACAGGCAAATATTGATTCTTTTTCCTTCATGAAATGCATCACAGCGAAGGTCTACCTATTATTTTTCGTCTATAAACGTGTCAGCCAGCACCATGCCCTTTGATATCCTTTTATGAGTAGAAAAAACCGAGGATAAAAGATTTCCTTGGAATTCCTTCATCTTCTTTCTATCCTAAATTACTGCCTCTATACATAAACCTGCAGAAGATTTTCCCCCACAGCAATGCGTCACAATAACCAGACAGAAAAAAAACCCATATAAGTCAGTCATAATTAAATAAAAATGCAGTGTTTTGGTAACCAAAGATACCGAATCGTTTTACTCGTGACACTAAATTTTAACATTAGGAGATTTCTACAGAGCAAATATAAAATTGATTTCTGAGCAGAAGTTAAAATCGATCCCTTAAAGGTCCTAAATGCTGAACTTAAAACATCACACAAATTTACTTCCTGTCAGCATACTTTGAATGGATATTATAAGCACCGTTTCGCTCCTCTCACTCCTCCATAAGACACTCAGCCGTGAGATAAAGCAGCTTATAGATGAGCAGAGCAGCAGCATGTGATGGAAACCCAAATGGCCAATTTAATTTAAACGCTCCTATAAGAGCAGATGTCATAACTCAGAGGGGAACTGCCCTTTCACGCTGAACACTCCCTAACAGGAATGACTGCAATGTCTTTTGCAAAGTGAGCCCTTACAAGGCTTGGTATTCAAACGGCCTCTTTATCTGAGCTCACTTATCAAGTTAAATAAGTTCCCTCGGACATTTTTTCCACAGTATCTTCTGCTGATATTGATCTCGGAGGAGCTTAGGTTGCAAAAGCAGAGACGTTTTAGCGTTTGCGTGCTCCGCAGGTGGGATTGTGGGTGCAGCTGACCTGCGAGTTCTGCTGGTGGATGTATCCGGTGATGATACGCAGGCCGATCTGGGCCATCTCCTTCAGCTCTGTGTTTCCTGGGCTGCCGGGGGTGCTGTGCCAGGCCTGCAACCTGTCCAGCAGGTTCACCACCCCTTCGAAGATCTGCAGCAAAACAACAGCTGTCAACAGAAAGACTCGGGCAAAAAAAAAAGAAAAGGAAAAAAAAAAAAAAAGGCCAGACCTGTTTCCACACCTTGCAGTAAACCTTAACTACACCCCGAGCTGCATTTAAAAGTCAAACTTGGCTCTCTAGGCCTTTCTGTAGCACAAACAGTGGCATTTGACCTATGTTTATCAGTGGCAACACCTAAAAGCTTCTCGTTTGTTATGCTTTGTATTTACTGCTTTAGTCTAGGAAGAATAGAAACGATTTACTTAAACATGATTACAAAAATGAGCCCACGGCTTTGAAAAAATATTCATTTTTATTTTACTAAAACAGAATAATTAACTTTCTGTGAGAGTTAAATCTAATTTCATATCCAGTTCTAAGTTAACCCGAGTGAGAACAGTTTACATTTTGACTTAATTTATTAAGGGAAAACTCGCCTAACCAAACCAACCTGCCCCAGAGTCAAAAACTAATTGCCCCTACGCCCAATAACTGACTGAGCAGCTAATGGTGGCAACAGCTGCAGCCAAGAATTTACAACAAGTCTTCACAATTTAACATTACTGGAGGCAATTATATTTTTACATAACGCCAGACTTGATTTTTGTCTCTTGATAAAGAAAACTGCGTTTTGTGTTCACTCAGGTAATCCTCGTCTGACATTAAAATATGGTTACAGAAAATTTAAGTTTGACAAAAAAAAAAAGCAAAAAGATCTTTGAGATAGCAAATAGTTATTTCACTCATGTTTCAGAACACAACGTAGTTAGCATTTAAAATCCCCATTTAAGTTAACTTGATCTTCATCAATCACTATCTTTGTGAGTCAAGATCTATTTATTAAAAGCCAAACAGATCAAAGAAATCATTTTAGCATCACTATTTAAAGTTTCTTATATATTTAACTGCATTCAAGTAGATCATCAAAATGAAAATGAATCCCAGACAACTTAACTTGCAAATCATAGTGAAAATGTTCACACTGTCATCCTCTATCAAAATATTAATTTGTTCATCATTCAATTCATAGTAAAACATTGCATCTCCAGATTAACCTAGCAATAAGATTTTTACACAAACTATAAATCTGACATCAGATTTAGGTGACACCAGGTACTTTTTGCTTTCTGATGTCAAGACAGCGATCATGTGAAACCACTGCAGACTTGAACATAAGCTACCTTCTCACTCCACAGCGTTCGGTTGTCTGTGCCCTCGGCAAACAGGAAGTCCTGCAGCAGCCTGAGGAGCCGCACCAGACTGGGGCAGAAGGGCAGAGACACTCCCTGTGCGTCCCTCAGGTCCGACAAGGACGACTCCAGCATCATTTCCAGAAGACTGTCATGTGCAACAACGGAAATACGCTTAACGTAGCATTGCCTAGCATTGTGTTGTTTATGAGAGTAGGATCTCCAGTTAAAATCTGCATAACACACCTGCGTTTGATTTCATCAGGAGGGCGAACCAGCTGGCAGGAGGAGCCCAGCTTGGTGAGAACAGAAAACACCTGTCCCCTCTCCCTCCACACTGCGTCCCCGGACCCCTCGGCCCCACTCCCGCTCCAGAGCACTGAGAAGACGATGTTGGTCAGCAGGTTGCACAGCTCCTCCTCGGGGGTCTGCTGAAGTAAAACCAAGACGCGTGTGAAAATGAAGAGCTGGTTTACGGAGCCTCTTCCACATGCAGTCGCTTTACAGATCATCGCAGTTTTACTGGGATTTTTGTGAGAGACCATCAAAAAGTAACTGTTGTAGTTTCTTACTAATAAAAAAGATAAGAACAATGTGGCATGTCTTAACATTCACCGATGCATCTAAATAAAATCCAGTGTGACCAATTGACTAATGGTTAGCTGGCTAGCGAGGAACACACCAGACCTATAGATGAAGGTATTGAGAAGTTTTATAAAACATTATTCAGTTCAGAGCATCTACAGCTCAGGTAATAACACCTGCTGGACAGCCATGGCACGCCATGAATATGGCCAGATGACACAAAATGCTAGGTTTGGAAGAAAACAAAACGAAACATCAACCTGGCCTAAACTCAACCTCACCACAATGAAACATGGTGATCATTTATACGTCTGACAGGAATGGTAGTCAGAGTTGGTAGAAAGAAAGATGCAGCTAAATGCAGTCCTAGAAAAGGCTGTGAAATACTTGAAGGTCTTCAGTCTTCTGATGTGTGAAACAGAGAGAATCGCAAACAACAAAGTTTGCATCACAAACTGAAGTGAATGACCTTTGTTCAAGCAGCCTTAATACAAATCCATGGCACGTTTTTCAGCTCAGGAGTGAAAAATCCCTGGATATCACGGAAACCTTCACAATCGGGCACAATCCTCTGCTGGTCGTTCGTATGAACTAAAATCTGAGTGGATGAAGGAGTTATACCTGAGGATTGGACGTGTTGGAGATGGTGTCTCCAGTAGGAGGATCTGTCCCATAGCTGGTGTCGTCCAGTACGTTAGACAAACTGGAGCTCTTCCTCGGCCTTAGCGGTGGGAATGGTTTGGAGTGCTCCAGAGGAGACGGCGTGTTGGTCAGACTTCCTGCCGGGGTGTGTGTGCCGGTGTCCCCCATGCCTCCCAACTCCAAATCAAAGGGAGACGTGCCGAACGGGGAGAGCGGCTGGTAGTCTCTTCCCTCGTCGTCCGGCCGAGGCGACACGATGTCGACTGGATTGGAGGCGGAGGAGGAGTGGCTCCCCTGATCCACCGAATCAAACGACTTAAAATGAAGCGAGCTGCCGTAGTTCTTCAGCTGGCCTCCTCCTCCTCCACTGGGCGGCGACTGGGATAAGTCAGAAAACCCCTCGGAGATGTCCCGGGGACCGCATTCGTCTTCCTCCTCCTCGTCGTCGATGTCCCTCGAGTTGCGGTAGTTCATGTAGATCTCAGTGCGCGAGTCCTCTACGACCACAGACTGCTCTCGGCGCAGCGGTGGCCGGTAGCTCGGCGCGAAGGAAGCGTGGTTGCCAGAGTCTGTGATGCTCACGGCGTGGGCTTCCAGGGACTCCTTTACGTAGAGTTTGGTCAGAACATCCTGCCAGCCCGGCTGCTTGGCGAGCTGCTTCACGTAATCCTCGTTGGAGTAGATCAGATGAAAGAGCTGCAGGGGAATCAAACGAAACACAGAGACATCTTAGATTTGCTTATGATGAAAAGATGCAATTAAAAATAAGACGCGAGGAGACCAACCTTGCGACAGACGTCCAGTCGGACGGTGAGCTCAGCTCGATGCGACAGACAGACCACAGCCAGGAGGTCTCTGAAATTAGGACTGGCATCTGTAGCAAATGGTAAGGCGTCTTTATGAATTAATTAAGGTATTTGAATAATATGAGCCGCAAATAACACTCTTTTCATTTCTCTAGAATGTTTCCAATTTTTAATAAATGGCATAGGAGATGAAAACCACTTTTAGTCAACATTTTAAAGACATTTTTTAATAAAAAAAAATTATTTCTAAGCAACTCTTGGGCACTTTAAAGGAACAGCAAGAATAGAAAGTTCAAGTAAAAAGCTACGAACTATCTGCAACTGTAGTCGTCACAGGATTTCATAAATATAGGCATATTTATTTTTCACAACTACAACTTATCTGAGACTGTAAGTTACAGATAAAAGTGAACTTCTGCTTTTGGTGCATGCTGGGACCCCGACGTAAAATAAATGCAGCTAAATATATTGTGTAGCGTTGATAAGTTATTCTCAAGAGACTGAGGGAACTTCCTGTCAGTGAGGACCGGCTTCAGCTGTGGAAAGTCGGGTTTCTTTATCTGAGCTCCTCATTTCAGGGCCTCCAACAACATTTCTGCTGAACTCAGGTTTCATCTGGCTGGTTCTTCCTAAAGTTTAGGACCTCAACTTGTAGTGGAATAAATTTTGTGTCGATGCCTCCTGTGTTATATGTCATTATAGATATTTTAACATAGATTCAAGGAATGACAGACCCACTACCGTGTTTTGTTGAATAAATAAGATTTTTCTCTTTTAGGAAGAATCTTTCTGTCCAGTATATCCTGCTAATTATCTACAAAATGTTTAGTTGAGTGTCCAGATTTTTGACCTCTGCAGGTGTTCATTAACAAAAAGGAAACAAATTCCAGCGGCGTTCACTGGAGAACGTTGGCTTAGTTATTTTTCACACCAAGCTGAATTTCCCTGACTTACAATCAATAAGGGCAAAAAGTTACTTGAAACAATTCGCAGAAAATCAAATGAGCCGACACCAAACAAGGACCTCAGCCTCTGAAATCTGTCCTAAAGCTGCGAAACGTATAAATAAACAAAGCGTTTGTCTCACCCGTAGCAAGGACCTGCTCATATAAACAGCGTACAGTTATCATGGACACAGGCATATCTTCAAGAAAGCAGACCAGGCCGAGATAACCGAAATCCTTCAGCTTGATTCGTTGCTTGTTGCGCTCCGAGACTTTCTCACTCTTGAGGATTTTGTACAAAACCTGCAACGACACAAGCGTTTCGGTTTATGAAGAGGTGCGTCTCAGTAAGTTTAAGTGAATTTAATCCAGTAACTCAGTTCAAGAGGTGGATTTATTACACAGAGTGGAAAACCCAGAATTCATTACTAATTAAGATCAGTTGAAAAAAGGATTTGTTTGCAGGTTAAACAAATAATGTATCTACGTACTATGCAGTGTCTGCACTCGTTACTTTGTCTATTTACACGACTTAACAGCATTTCATGGAAAGTTAAAAGAAGAAATTTGACCGCTGGAGCTTATATCTGGAATATGTCTCTTATGATGGCACTTTTTCCTTCCACTCAATTATTTGTATGAAAATGTTGAGAAGCCTTTTCATTTTTCAATCTGTACATAATGATTACTTTTTAAATTGATTTATCGAAATAAATGAACTTTTCAATTCTGTTCTAATTTGTTGGGATACAGCTCTACTTAAAAACCAGTTCTTGCTATTAATGTGCTATTTATTATTTTTTAATCAGTTGTTCTCACCCTGAACACCCGCTCTCTGGCCTCGTCCCCAAAGTTGGCTGTGAGCAGCAGGCTGTACAGCTGCTCCACGCCCCACTCCAGCAGCACCGCCTGCACCTGCTCCCGAGGAGGGCTGCTCCTCAGCAGCTCGTACAGCACATCCAAGGCCTTCACCACCTGACAGACAGGGAGAGTGGCTGACAAATTACAAAGAAATGTGGACGGGCGCTGGGTTAAGCTGTGTAAAAGGAGTATGAAAGAAAAGATTAGCTCAAAAAAACAAAAGTAGAAGCCAAAGAAACAAAAAGCTGGAATGAAAGATGAATGTTTAGCTGGAAACCGGGAGTAAATCATCCCCGTGAAAAGGTCATGGGATTGCAATATCAAACTGCTGGAAGAAAAACAAGCAATAAAACATTTCAGTATTACCTGCTGCTCCTCTCCCACAGTCAGGACGTAGGCGAGGACGCTGTGAAGCTCCTCTGGTGTCGGAGACTTGAGGAACTCTTTCAGCAGCGAAAACAGAGACGTCTGAATTGTCTGTTTCTCATCAGACAGAGGGCTGCCATCCTGCTCCAACCTGCGACCAAACGGATGAGTGAAGAGACTCTGATATTAGGCTTATGAATGGAGATGAAAGACACGACTGAACCGAGCTGAAACAGGCTACATTTGGTGCCTCGATGTGTTTTGCTCACCCGTAGTATGTCCGAATAGTATCCAGAATGTACTGGACCCCGTACTTCCTCTTTATGCGCTGCTTGCTTTTGTTTATAACAGATGACAGGTATTGCACATGTGCTTTCAGAAGAGAGAAAAGACACACAGTCATCCCTCTGGCTGACATTTAGAAATGTCAAATCATGATGTAAGGTCACATTGAGACAGAGTTGTCACGTAAAGGTTATCGAAGTAATGCATCCTCAATCTTGACCCAACAGCCTGAACTCGAGAATTTAAAGTATTCTTCGCCCACCCCTTTTCTGCTCCCCTGACTCCTACTCTAACCCTCATTCCTGCTGTGTCAATACAGACAGCTTTGGCATGCATGCAAAGCCTCACAGGTTTTATTCAGCAAGAAGGAGGCGGGGGGGCTGAGGGGGCCGCTGCTGCCTTACCCAAACAAACAGCAAAATGGCTTCTGGTCCAGATGCGGAAGTTAAACAGCAGGTGCTGGTAGAGATGCTGCAGCAACTGGCGGTTGCCGTCGTTGAAAACCTGCTCCAGCAGAAGCTGACAAGCCATGAGGACGTTCATGTCCATCATAGTGCCTGGAACCTGCAGCAGACACAGAGAGATCCCAGGTTTTAACTCAATCAGGTCACGACTACACTCATTTTAACTCCGTAGCATGCAAGTTGTTTTATTTCATCGCAAAGCTGATGAAGTGGCTCCACGTTCTGAGATAATGTGCTTCAGAAGGGTAGTATGGATATTTGTACATTTGCACCCGAGGTAAAAAAAAAAATGTTTACATTGCAAAATTCACTAATGAAAAATGCTAAAAAATTTCAACCTTTAATTTATGTGTTTTTCAGAAGAAAAAAAATCCAGGCTAAGAAATTCCAAATGGGGAGTAAGAGAACAAGCCATTTAAGTAGAGCAGATGTATTTCAGCTTCATAATTCATAAAAATGCACCTGTATCAACATTCAGAGCAATATATATATATAAAGTTTTAAACTGCTGGACTTTTACAAAAAAGACTGGACTAAGTTTACATAGCCAACTTGCACATTAGGCAAGATTTTCTAGGTAATATATATATATATATATATACACACATACATATATATATATATACACACACATATACATACATATATATACATACATACATACATACATACATATATATATATACACACATATATACATATATATATATACACACATATACATACATATATACATATATATATATATTTTTTTTTTTTTTTTCCCCAAAGCTCAGTGAGAAACTGCACCAGAATGTGGGATTTTGGGAACAAGTTTCCACGACAACCATTAGACATCATGGACCTGCCCACTGTTTGTTTTGTGGACATTCCCAAAAAGGCTTTCCTGACCAACCATCACAAAAAGAAACATGCCAGTGGCTCTTTAATCACCCCAAAAACACTCAGTGGATCCATGAGGACACAAATGTCATCGTGACAGCTAAGAGGTCAACTAGATCCATACGCTTTGATCAGACGAGAAGAAGATGGATCTTTTAGCGAACAAGCACTCCAGCTGTGTTTGCCTTCAAAAACACAATATGTGATCAATATGTGCGCTTGCAAAAGCTGATCATATTTTGCCGCTTTTCACACCTTTACCAGGGTGCCAATAGAAGTAGGTAGACGTGTGTGTGCATCTTTTCCACAGCCAAATGTGTTTGATGACTCTAAAGACAGAAAGTAGTCTCCAGACAGGATGCTCCACCTTCACAACATGGATTTCAACATTTCCTGTCTGTTTGCATGGACATCTCTGCTGCATTAACACAAGGCCTGGTTGGCTTTAGTCACCCATGAGTCAAATCTAAGAAAAGAACAACAAACACTTGGTCCCTCCCAGCACACTGACCAGTCTCTACTAAAGTTCAACTTTTCACCACATCGAAACCGTCGCCTTTAAATCCTCTGCATCGCGTTCAGCTCATTTTTGCACAAAAATTAACTAGGGAAGCTCACGTTTGTCACCTGCAGTTTCAGAAAATGTTTCACAATTACAAGCTTACAAAACGAGTGGAAAGTATTACACCGAAGTCTGTTGTCGTCTTGATTTTGTCTCATCTTGGTCCATTTTAAATTCTGCTTATGTTAACAGTTTTAACCAAAAGAAAACACCATTTCTTTTACACTGCTGCAGTTGGTATCTCTTAGTCATAGTGAAACAATACAATGTCTGCATTAATTGTCCCACACATGCATTTCAAACAGTCATTCTGACAGACCACTGCTGTTTCAGCAACACCAGACCCATTTATTACAAGGCAATTATTCAGCAACAGCGCAGTGGAAAAGGTCAGATATTCACTTTCAGATGCTAATCGGCTCTTCCAGCACTTGAGTTTCTAGAACAAGTTGCTGTGTGTGGGACCTACTTTGCTGAGCATGGCACCGATGATGCTGGGGCCGTGGCACTGCAGCAGACTCTCCTGATTGACAGGGTGGTGACGAATCAGGTTTTTCACCATCAGCAGGAAAGCAGCAATGCTGTTTCTCTCAAGTCTGCCTTCTGGGGAAAAAAAAAAAAAAATAGGGCAAAACAAGGCTTAAGATTTCCTGTGTAAGCCACAGTGATATTTCTGCATTACAAAAGCACGTCATTGACGTCGCGTTTCAACATGAGTCAGAATTCTGAGTTGTGCATGTTTTACTTCTGTAGCGTTTTCGCAGAACGTATTCATGTGCACACACCAACCCCTCGCCTTTTTCCCTTTCGAGATCTTAGCTCTAGAGTTTTTAAACTAAATTTATCAATCATTTCCTGTTTGTTATTGCATCATGTGGTTGTGTGCGCAGACCTACGTTTACTCAATTCACATCGTTAAGTCTTTCCTGGAAGTAAAACGAAGTAGAAAAAAAGCAAAATGGCGTATCTGTGATTAAGCTTTAGACACTGTGTGTTTTGTGACCAAAGTACCCGAAGGTGCCACATTCCTCTTTTATAGCACATGTATGCAAGTATAAACAGCGTGGGAATTACCAGCCGTCACATCATTCAGGAATGACGACTCGTGTTTTGGTGTGAAATGTACATCAACCCCAGAACAAAAGCAACAGATCCTGTGAAGATGCTGGATGAAGCTGGAAAGAGTGTGTTGCTGGTCCACAGTGAAAGTAGACCAGCTCTCAGTGAAACAGAAGAAATGACCCCAAAACAACAGAAAAAGGTTGTTTTGGGGCGGGGGGGTTGAGGATTAATAGTTTCCAATTATCCACAGGGAGAAAGACCCTAAATTTAGGACATGTCTTCTGATTTGATTACATTAAAATGGAAGTGTTTACATGGAATGACCACAGTTAGATTTCAAGGAAAATGGAGAAGGTTGCAAGCCTGAAAGTACCATCCTGTACACTGGGAGCAACATTAAGCTGTGGGGTTGTTTTCACTGGGGGAGGGACTGCTTGAACGCACCATTGTAGACGTCATACTGAAGAAACCACATCATCTAGAAATATGTAGAAACTTCTCAAGTCATCAGCCAGGAATCTAAAGTTTTGACTAAAATCGGTCTTCCAAGTGGACCGCACCCCTGAACATGTGATGCACCTTTGTGGTGCCAGAATTATACTGCTTTTGAGTTTGTCAATGCCAGAAAAAGATATGATTTGCCTTCCACTTGTTAAAGTAAATTTAATCAAATGTTAGTGGGGTTGTATGCTTTTATTTGAGCCTATCTGTAACCACATGGTGTACCGAGGAAAACCCCCCCAAAAAACTAAAGAACCTTTGAATGAAGGACAAACTCACCTGCAGATTTGTTAAGAGGCAGCAGAATAGCAGCAGGGCCTCGGGAGGAGGTGAGCTCTGGTCCCAGCAAGTCCGAAGTCTCCTGACCGCCGTTGTAAACCTGCTCGGCTTCACACACCTGCTCGAGCAGCGGCAGCAAAACCCCGATTCCTCCCATCACATTCACAACGTCCTGCGTTAATGTAACCGAATAAATCAACGTAAAAATCCATTTCATGCAGCAAAAAGAGCAAAAGAGTGAACATTACAACGAAAAGAAGTAAATCCATGTGAATCTAGATTAGAGCTCCTAATAAATAATTTCAAAATATTTACAGAAATGACAGAATAATAACAGAAATCTCAGTTTGAAACAAAGCTAAGAGAGAAAAGAAAACTGATTAATTTCCAACCTTGGTGTCCCAGCTGACCACTCTGTGTCCCGTCAGTCTGCCATCATGCTGGTGATGAGGCGCCAGATCCAGACATATCTGACTCTTAAAAGCCTGAAAATACACGTATTAATATCTGGTAGAGTGTGGTTAATACAGGCGTGTGTTGATCTGAGCTTCATTTACCTGTGGAGTGTAGTACAGCAGCAGCTTGCTGTTGAGCTCTGACAACTCTCCGTCCGCTTTGAATAAGGGGACGTGATTGGGTCCTGTGACAGGGGGAGCAAAGTTAAAGGCCATGAAGAACATGTATGCAAACATCAGTCGATGAAAGTTTTGATTTATGACTAGTGCTTCCAACATGTGGGGCAACGGAGTGCGACGAACCTGCAGCGTGCAGCGCTCGCGCCTGGGCAGGCTGCAGAGCCTCGTGGCAGATGAAGGCCGTGCCCAGCAGCCCGTCTAGAGATGTCGGTGATCCCCACTCCGTGTCCTGCAGTCCTGCTGAAATGGTGTGCACCGTGGAGTCTGCCATAGACCCCCACCGGCCTCCCGCAAAGGACGCTGGGAAGGATTGGGAGCGGAGGAGGGAAGGAGCGTGGGGCGGGAAGGCGAACTCTGGCGACGGGCAGGAGGTGAAAGACGAGGGAAGGTTCGGCGACGTGGTGGTGGTAGTGGTGCGGTGGCCTGCGGAGCCGATGCCGCAGTAGATAAACGGCTGCAGCGTCAGGCCAGGTCGTGACACGGAGAGTTAGAATATAAGAAACACTTCACTGAAGTCGACCAGGATTAGAAAACATATATTTTGTTTACCTCACTAAAAGATGGAAAACGAAGCTGAGCAGTTTTTTGTTGCTCTCCATCGATGTAGACCGTTACCAGGTTCTGACCAAAAGGTCGCCGACCTGGTATGTGGACAACAGCCACTGAATGCTGAGAGGAAGACAAAACAGCAGGGCTTTGAAAAAGTTGTTATTTTTCTCTAAATTGTATCACATGAAAGAAATTTCAGTGTAATTTATTGTGTTTTTACACAACTGACTAACAAAAGCACTGAATAATTGTGAAGTGGAACAATATTAATACGTGGATTTTTAAATAAAAATCTCACATGTATGGTCGGCAATAGCAATCAGGGCCCCCCCACCCCCCCTTTTTTTTTTTTTTTTTTTTGCCAATTCCTCTAAATACATTCCAGTGCAACTAATTGCCTTCAGAAGTGAAATGAGTAAAACTTCTACTAAACTGTAATCCACCTGTTGGTTTCAATCTAAGTTGTTCTCTGAAACTATTGGAGAACAAACAGGATCATAAGGAATCCGATGAAGACTACTGCAGGATTAGGTAACAGAGATCAGAGAAGCAGCTAAGACACCTGTGGTAACTCTGGAGGAGCTGCAGACGTCCACAGCTCTGTATACCAGACACAGTCAGAGTTGAAATTCGGCACAAGTATGAAAAAGACACTTGGATTGTAAAAGTACCACTAATACGACACACTGAATGGAATCTCTTCTAAACTTTGCTGAGCAACGACAAATACTTGCCCAAAACAAACGTCTGTGTTATGAGTGTTTATACTCACCCAGCGTGAGTCAACGAGCGGGTATTCAGGCAAAGCAACGGCCATGTAGTCCTTCTTAGTGCAAACAGCTACTACCAGCACACCCTCCATGGTGAAAAATGCCTCTAGCCCAGTTCCACTTGCTGTGAAGAAACTTTACACAAGAAGAAACGCGTTAGTTGAAAACGTACGACAACATCTGGGACCGAATTAACCTCAAAGCAACGTCCTCTTCACCTGTAGAGTTGCTTTCTGCGTGGCCCTTTTCCCATGTCATGCTGAGACCCCTTGTCAGTGTTGGAAGGATGCTTATTGTTGTTAAAGAACTCGGAGTGATAAGGTGGGAAGTCCATGTTGAGGCAGAGCCAAGCGTGAAAGGCAAACCCGCTCCCTGGCCAGCGCTGGACCGTCGGGACCATAATCCCTGCCATGGGCGGTGTGAGATCAAAATATTGCAGAGCGCTGTCCCGGCCCTCTCTGGCTGCCATGGCTGAAAGCACGCATATCATACGGGTGCAATAAGGGTGTATCCTCCCTCCCACTGCATCGCTGTCCTGGTCCATCCTGAGGAGTCTAAGGAGGCTCTTCAGCTCCTCTGGTCTCATGCAGAGAGAACCCAGGTCCTGCAGGAGGCCCAGCAGGGCGTCTGCACACTGCCTGTCCAAACTCTGGGGCTGCGAGAGCACCTGCAGTAAGGCGCCCACCATGCCAGCCTCCACAGCCACGGTGCGGCACGACCTGGAGCCTCCGGACACGGCCGCCAGCCACTGGGCCACCAGCAGCTGGAGGTCCCTCTGACCGGAAAGGTCGGGCAGCCACTGCAGGAGCAGCAGCAAGGGCTGGTCGTTGCTAATGCCGAGATGATGAGCGTGGACGTGCTCGCCCTCCACCGCCTGAGGTGAAGGCAAAAAAAACAGAAGGTCAAACACAGACGGAGCAAAGCGGTCAAAGATCAAAACCTGATACGTTTCTGATCAGGGTCTTTTCGAATGATCAACATGGGAGTCCGTGACTAAGATTTCAGTGAACTTACGTCAGCCTAAATTCAGTGATTCATTTGGTCTTTCTTCTGGTGAACCCTGACTGTGACTTGATAACAGCTGGAGAAATTCACAAAGTCCCATGAATCTATAAAGTACTTATAGAAACGGATAGACGGCTTATACAGCTGTATTACATGAGATGCAGGTTATATTGTCAATTTAACAGATGTGAGTTTTTCTTAAAAGTTTTCTTTCACCTCATGTAAAGGCACATATTGTCACATGACCTGCTACGCACAACGTGCTCAGACAGCTAGAAACATTCAATAGAAACTATGAGATTCAAAGCAAGTCCCCCATTTAATAAACAAGATATGAGCTGCTTTGTAAGTTTTGTTGTCACATGACTACCTACATATGAAGTGAAACGGTTTCCAAATCGAATGATCAACGAGTAATATCAAAACCGAGAGGGAACATGCTAATGTCACATTAGCAAAGCCAGGCAATCTTTTCACATGCAACGTTTGCCAGAAGGACCACGTGTGTTTTGAAGACTGAGACATCTATGTATCTAGAAATAAACTAAACAATGCATGACTTGGGTGTCAACTCATAACACTGCTGAATTTTGAAACAAAGCTAAACCCAGATATGAGAAGTATATTTATGAATTCCTGCAAAAACTCAGACTGGGGCAATTTATCTTTCATTTGCAAGAAAAACTGCATCACCGCTGCTGCATCCAGAGCGAGTTACAAAGAAATACAATCAGACTAATGTAGATCATGTTATACAAAGACTTTTTTATTGCATATTAAATCTACTGAGTTTTTAAAAGACAAATGGCATTTATTGTATTAACATTAGTATAGTAGCAGATTATGACTCAGAATCAGCAAAGGCCTAATCTTAAGTGACTCAGATCAGTATTGGGGCACAAAAAAAACAATAAAAAAAAAAACAACAACTCTGTGCTAAAAAAAATAAATTAATGTAGACTTCACCATGTTCATTAGCTCCTGCAGCAGCCGCTTGGTGGGTTGACCTTGACTCTTCAGCACATCAAACAGCTGGGAGTAGCCGATCCTCTCCTTGAAAACCTCCTGAGTGCACCAGAGACAGAAATAGGTTAGGAAAAAAAAATAAAAAATTGCTCAACAGTGTCAATTATCTGGCACACTTCCATTACTGTTAGGAAACAAAACGAGCATGTATGAACAGACAGCAACTTTCTATGCATTTTGATTCTTTGAAATCACCTTAGCAGAAGGTGAGTTGCTCATTATAGCTGTAAGGACCCCCAAGGCATGGACCGTTATACTGTCTGCTCCTTTCTCCAACACCTACATGAAAATGAAGAGAGCTCAAAATGTACAGCATCCAACAGAGACACCAAACGTTCATTTAGTAACATCTTTCACCAATAACATTGCTCGGTAAGAGAAGAAAACCACAATTATTGCAGCAGACGAAATAGAAATGAGGGCATCATCTGTACCAGCTGCCACACAATCACCTCTTTGTTTAATAAAGACAGGCCCTGGCATGCAAAAAAGACCCAAAAATTCAAACCAAGCATCAAAAAAAGAAAAAAAAAAAAAGAAAGAAATTAAGCAATCCCAAGCTACCGCTGGAAATTAGTCAACATCAAGCTCCAGGACACGAGCCAGGCCTTTTCACACAACCCACAGCAGTCACATGTGAAAGCAGGAGGTGGAAGAGAAACACGGGAATACGTTTAATTAAACACCATCCCCTTCATGCACAAAGATGAGCACAACATGCCCTTATAGGCCCGTGCTTGCAGCAGGGAATTCAGCCGATAACTGTCTTGATTTATGTCAATAAATTCAATTAGAGCTACAGATAAGATAAATCAATAAGAGTCAACCTGACGGCAGTTATCATATCCAGCCATACCTGTTTTATTTACAAGAGTATAAGCCTGACTTCCTGCCTATAACTTCCTGTTTAAATAGCACAGAGACAGGCTGAGTTTCCTGCTGACGAGACCAAGAGCAACACTAAGCACACACACAGGGGAAGCAGGGAGTACCTGGTCCGCTTTGACATCTGTGAGTAAATGTGTGGTGAGGTCACACACAACCTCACGCTCCGGCCTACACCTGTTGCTCTGAAAGAGCTTCAGGGCGCAAAAAAAAAAAAAAAGAGAAAAAAAAAGCATGCAGCAAACACACAAGAGATTGACAATTAGACCCAAAAACAAAATCATATGAGAGAGGCTGCAGACTGGCAACGCGAGGAAACGCTTGTGACATTTCAAAAAAAGAAAACTACAGACAGAAGTTAAAGCAGCAGTATCGTTGAAAGAGGAAGTGGACATGATATAATAAGAATAGTGGCAGAATGACACAGGTGGGCAGCGAGTCGAACCTTGCTGTTCTGAATCAGTCTGAGGATGTGCTCAAAGCAGTTGTTGTTGAGGAAGACGGCCTGCAGGACGGGCCTGTCGGCGCACTGCAGGATCTCAGGAACAGCAGCTAAAATAAATGATGACAAATGTTGACTTCTGACCTCTGGGGCAAATATCTCAATAAATTAGAATACCATTAAAAAAGACAACTCATTTCGGTAATTCAAAAAGCTAAACTCGCACATAAACACAGTAAATAGAGTGACACATTTCAAGGATTTATTTATATAGCATCAATTCACAGCAAATTATGTCAAGGTACCCGAGCAAACAAGAATATGCTCCTATTTGATCCTGTTATAAATGCAATCAAGATTACTACACCAGCTGGCAAAACAAGTTTTCTATCTACGGAAAGCCAGAGGATCACATCGAGTTACCAACTTCGCTGTAACTGCAAAGTTGGTAACATGCATGTGGTAACAGGGGAGGTTTTTAAACAGCAAACCTCCAGAGTGCTCATCACCAACTGGAAGTTTAAGAGGACAGACCAAAACACACCAAACATGATTACTGGATCATAAGACGTGGCGCGTTTGTAATCCAGGTGGTTGGGACATTGCTAATTCTGAAACTCTTATTGGTTCAGGAGAGGCTTAACGATCCTGAAGCTAAGAAATGCAACAGTTGCAGTCCATTTCCAGGACATCTGTGTGTGTGTGTGTGGTGGCTCTTGAAGCTCAGACTCCAGTCAAAGTTCGTACCCTGTGGTTGCAAAATTTGGTTATTTCTGTGGTTTGTGGTCCTTTTGTATTATGATTTTTCCCCCCTAAAGTTGGCATCAACATACTTGAATGCACCACTTTCACAGCCATCCTGTATAGCGATGATGACCTTGCACGGCTTTAGACAATGACTGTCTGCCAAGACGAGAGCCGAATCAAAAACATATTTTCTCAGTTGTTTTACCCGAGTATTGTGATTTTGTGAGAAACATAGTTTTTGGTATTTAGTTGTAATCATCTAAAAGACCAACAGTGAAATCCTGAAATATTTTACTCTGTGTGTAATGAGTCAGTGTGAGTGTTTTAATTTAAAATACTGAAATCAAAGTTTTTGATCAAAGTGACTGAGATTCACCACGCACTTAGGATACAGCTGTGCCACATACATCTGCAGAAGCGATGCTCTTACTTAGCATTTGGCTCTGGAGCGATATCAGGCTCTCTTCCCAGCTCTGCCTGTCTTCCTGGTCGCTGCTGAGCGGACGGTTCCAGTTGAGGAGTTGGAAGTAGCTCTCCAGTATCGTCTTGATCTCCACCTGCCGCTCCACCGGACTGCTGGAATGCAGGAGGTGGATCATCGCCGTCAGGCACTGCAGAGTCAGCCGCGGGAGCTTCGTGTCTTTAGATTCGGCAGAGATCCGGCAGCACCACACCCGCAGGACGGAGAACAGGTCCTCAACAGACTGAGGGCTGATGGAGAGGAGGCCATTTTTCTAGAAAAATAAATAAAAAAGGAAGTTAGATGAACTTTGCAACCCCTCCACTTCTTTTTTTAAATAAGTGAATAATACAGATTAGTTGCTGACCTTTCCCCCACTGATGACAGCACCTTGGAGATGAACCAGTCTGAGTATTAGGTGCTCTGGGATATTTTCACTCTCCTGGAGACTCTCTGGATACAGAAAAGAAATCAACACTGCATTTAAGACGAGGCAGAAAAAACGAACACAGGAGAAAAAAAAATACATTTCAGCTGATTTTATACATTTCAAAAACACCAAAAATATTCAATTAGAGAATTAAATATTCAACATGAATATTAGTGAGATAGAAAATAAGATATTACCATACAGTGAATGCACAAACACATTTTAACTATTAAGGACATGATTCACCTCTTTCATCTAAAATGTCAAATTCAGCTAAAAACGCTCCACACTTGCACAACAATGTGGTTAATGTGTTTTATGACAGAGTGACCTAAATACGTTTTGATGGTAAGAAAAAAAAAAGAAACACTGAAAGCTGCAAATAATAAAATTAAATATGCAGAAAAAGTCAGAGACTGACTTGGTTTAAGATTTATTTATGCCTTTCGGCTGAGTCATTACTAAACTCAATAATGGAAAAAAAATATATATTACAATAGTATCAACCCTTGAGAAGTGCTTATCAAAATATTTTGTTCTATATCTGATCTACATATTTTTGCTTTCGGTTTTGTCTTTCAGGTGAGTATAAATTCTCTTTACGAACTTATTCAAAGTATTTTTTCGTTTCTCGGGCAATAAGTGGTCATTGACCGTTCATATTAGAAGCAGAGAAAAAATCACACCATGTGACACGTTGTGGACTACTTTAAAACAAAGACAAAATTATTACATGGTGTGCAGTTTATCATCTTATATTAGAAATTTATCTTAAACACCTTACCGGTGCTAAAAATAGCAAACTTTGAGTCACAACATCGTTCAGAGCAAAAAAAAAAAAAAAAAAAAAAGGGGTTGAAAAAAAAAATCTGGATTTTTGTGTTTCCAATCAAGAAATCACCCTTCAGTGGTGCTACTAAGCAGTGGTTACCTCTGCTTTTGAGTATCTGCCGCTCCAATCCTCTCTACATAAGAAAACAGTAGAAATAAACGGATGGATCCCTGTAATAAAACTTTGAAATCCCAGCTAAAACTACTGGTTTTCCTTTTGTTTTGTAAAAAATGTTCCTGCTGCGACCTCTTTCTCAAAAAGTAAACCCCCGTAATTGGTTAAATGTTACATAAGTGGCCCTTAACATTTCCAATCAAAGCCTGCCATTACAGCATAATCCTCTTAAAGACTTGTGCATACTTAAACTGTGTCAAAACGAGCTTTCCCACATGGCTTATAGATCAGCACTTGCTAATCAAATGGAATTATGTAATGACAAACCTGATAAGTAGATGGAGGACAACTGAGTTTTAACCTTAACTGAAGAATAACAGGTTGGACCGGATCGGAATGGGCTTAACACTGTTTATAAAACATCAGGATGTTTCTTTAATGTTAAGATTGAAACAAGAAATGTATGCATTTGAGCAAAACAACATTTTGACTGTTGAGATTCGTGAGGCAAAGATCAGAGATGCTGGCAGCGTCTCACCATGAAACAGAGCAGGCAACTCTTCAGGCAAGGCCAGCGGGGAGAACTTGTACTTGTTCCTCTCCAGCAAACTCACCTCCTCCCTGCAAAACACAAAGCCTTGAGTCACCGCCGTCCTATCACGCCTAAGAATCGACGTGCGATTTCCACTAATGCTGCTGGTGCAGAGTTTGGTTTGTTTTCAAGGCGTAGGGAGCCACAAGTTGAGGTGTTACACACTGCAGAGGGTTGGGCAAGACATCATATTGACGTGGTATTCTTTGAGACTTTGCAATGACGGAGTCTCGCCTCCCACGCAGTCACACACTCTGAAGGGCAAGACGGCGCGCACTCACCCCGCCAGACATCTCCTCCACGTCTGATAAGGGTCAAACAGACTCTCGCAGAGCACCAGTCCATACTGAACCACCTGCTCCAGCGATGACTTCTCTCCTTGCCCCTTCTTTAGCTGTACAAACAAAAGGTTTGTGCACAAGCATTCATTTGCCATTCAGCCTCAGTTCTCAAGATACACCTGTTGTCAGTCTTTCAATGTGCAACAATTCCAGTCCTTTGAATAGAAGGTCAAACACACACCCACTTGTCTTTCAATCTAAACTAGATTTGTCACTTCAGAGAGAGGATGCCAAAAGCTACAGATAGGATGAATTCACTCGGAGTTTATTCTCGCCTTGCTTTGACTTTTCTGGGATTCGCAGGCTGCATATGCCGAGCGCGCCTGGTATGCGAGTCGTAAATCAACCACTTGTTTCTTTTGTTCCAAAGGGTCTTACCTGCTCCAAACAGAAATTCAAAAGCTTGATGGTTTCAAAAACAAAGCTGGGCGTCTTTTCAGGATCGATGTTCTCCATGTTCCTAGAAGGAGGCAGAAATGAATGCTGTTTTGAGAAACCGTAACTAATAGCTTAACAGGCATTTAGAAAATATCGATAACAATTTTTTGTGGGGCTGTTTTGCTGATACTTTCCATGAAGTGAATCGAATTAAAAGAAGCAGGCCTAACTCCTCGGAAGGAGGATTTAATTCTTCGTATTCACCTTAAGCAGCTGAAAATTCGACACTTGAACACACCCAAGTGCTCCAGCGGAAGAACAGTCGCACATCCAACACTCATCGCATTAGATTTTGAAATGGATAAAATGGTTTAACATTAGGGCTGTGGAAATCCAAGATTGCAGCCGTACTAAAAATTTCCAGACTATGGTTAAAAGTCTAGTCTGTGTGGGACATCAGCGGATTTAAACGAGCTTTGACAGTCTGTCTAAAGGAGCTGATCTGTGTCAAGCTGAATTATTAGGAAAAAAAAAGTTTCTGATGGCTACAAAAAGTGCATGATTGAAATGCAACTTGCAAATTAACCTCTTACCAAATATTACTAGGGAGGTATGCATATATTTGAGCAGTCAATCAGCATTTGTATCAGAGGCATTTTTACTTTACCGTTCAAGGATTTATAATACTACCATGAATTACTGAATCTGAAATTTCTAAGCAATTATTATCAAACATTTTATGTTGTGTTGCGTTTTGGTCACTTAGTTGACAAAAGCAGTCAAGTGACTCTAAGATGACCCCAGCAGGATTAGAGGTCTCACCTGCAGACGATGATAAAGAACTTTATAAGGAGCAGCGGGTGTGGCGTGTTGCCGTTGTGCTCGGTGGCGCTGGAGAGGTGGAGCGCGCTGTGCCATAGCTGGGTGCTGAGGAACACCAGGACCTCCCTGGGGAGCAGAGGCACTTCTGAGCTGCTCTCCTCCAGCCTGGAAGAAAGGCGTCAGAGGACAAAATGAGTGGAGGGAGAGGCGTGCACTGGGATGGCACCGTGCAACATAAACACGTCAATGCACCTGCCTCGTGGGAATGCAAATCGGCGGCAATGTAGTTGAAGATTTTCAACTGTTACTACCCACCTCCGAGGCTCCAGAGATTGCACATCGATGAGCCGCTCAAAGGATGCCACGAACGCCTCAAGCCACTGCTGCAGGTAGCTTACGTCTTTCTGCAGGACGAAAACAACACATGCACATGCTGAGAGTGAGCTAACAATACATTCAGAGACAATACGCACGTCTGAGAATGCTATGACTAGTCTGAGCATTAGTGTTTGACGACCTGCGGCCGAAAAGATGGCAGTGACTAAACCTTTTGACCTGTTTTTGAAACAGGATGTTGCAAAGAAATGTGACACGAACAGAGGAACGCATGAGGCAGTTCTTTCCTTTTATTTTTTACAAAAGGACAAACAAAATCATCCCCGTCTTTCAAAGTCCACATCTGTCCCAGCGCAGAGTAAAACTCACATGTCTCTGTTGCTACTTTTTCAAGATGGACATCTTGTTGAGCGGACTTCTACGTTTCTAGGTCCTTTGAAAGTCATGTGAGTCGAGGATGTTTACAGACGCCTGTTATCGTGGTTTCAATCAGTCTCTGCAGTGCAACATATCCTGCCGATCATCCCTTGGTACAACAGCCACTTAAATACACATCAGACAACGTGGGTCTTCATGCAAACAGCTTAACTCTTAACATTCAAAAACGCCTCCATATGAGGCTGAAAAATTAATGAGCTCTGATGAATTAAGGAGAACTGCTCTGCGTGTCAAAGTGAAACTACACAACAGAATGTGCAGCAGCAGAGCAACCTGAACGTGCTGATTGCATGAGCATACCAGCCACCACCGTTGCCGATTTGGGACACAGGAGCGTCTCAAAAGCAGGCTGCGAGAAGGAAGATAAGTCGCGTCGGACTTTCTTACTCACTGTTCATAAATAACACATGGAACACGACACGAGGAGCAACAATTCATCTGGCATTTCCCTTATCTGGCAGGCATGTACAGTATACAATCTTTGCTAGAACACTACCGTAAAACAACTTTTGATCCAACATGCATTCAGTAAGACAGACGTTAATGGTCTTTGGCATCTACTAAAGCTCTCAAATGCTCCACTGGTGTTAAATTAGCCTTACCAACTGGCATTGATTTGGGTGCCAGTCCATCTCTCATTGTTTGAGACTGAGCAGGGTGCCAGGTTCCAGCGAACCCAGTCTCCGGTGAAACCTTCAGAGCGGACGACGGCAGGCAGCTCGGCAGCTGCACATCACTCCTCAACCAAACTCAGGCGTCTAACTCAATCGCCTCTTGTCTGCTAACGTCAAGCAAGCAGCCAGGAAATTACATGTCACTTTAAGTGAAACTCATTTCCTCCATACTCGGCTTCCTAGTCAAACCCCTTCCTCTTTTGGTTTGTGCTGCAAGCAGCGATGGAGGTAGGAGGCCTCTGTCAAAACTTCCCTGCAGCAACAACAAAGATCCGGGCCCACGTTATGCTTTTTTTTGTAAATATAACATCAAAAACATGTCGCGGGACAAACATGTTTTTGTTTTTTTCATTTGGGTAGAAAAAAAACAACTATAGACAACAGTCTTTTAGAATGTCCTAACCTGATGCCAAGCATTGGATCTGTGTCCTGATCGAGCCATTTTTTAAATGATAATTATTCAGCTGTCTTAATAAACCCAGTTCCCACTGTTTTCATTCCCTGTAGGGGTCTATTTATGTCTTCATGTCTTCAAATCTGTATTATAGAAAGCGCACATTCTGTGTGATTGATCAAAAGAGTAGTTTTTTTTTTCTTTTTTAACCACTTATAATAATGTTTAAAGTGTAAGACGGTTCTGTCTGTCTCAGCTTCCTGTTTGTCTATAATTCGAAGGAGATGCGGACACAGATCTGCTGAAGCACCAGTCAATTACGACATTCAGAGCAAAGCACAGATATTACAAAGTGGAACAAGTTCTGTAGGTTTTCTTTGCTCACAATTAATATGAGCTGCACTGAATTATGCACAAGATTAACTGTCAAAGGATTATATCACAAGAAAGATTATATCACAATAGTGTACAAATGCTAACACTAACTTAGCACTTCTGCTGTCTGCAGTAGATGAAAATATTAATAGAAGTGCGCACTGAAACCGTCAGCTGTGGAAGCAGATATGGGATTAGAAACTAATAAGGCCTTCTTTTGCTTTAGATTAAATTAACGTAGCTTTCTGAACGTAGTTAAAACTGTGATGGAGCAGCGTGTCGCAGAAGAAACTGTGGTTAGGACACTATATGTGTCGCTGTTGAGAAAAATAATAGGGGCAATTTCAGCGTTCAGAGCATTCTTTATGATTTAGCCAATGAGATTTCAAGCATATGTTTGGCATTAATTATATGCATAGGACAGGGATATGGTATTGAAAGCAATTTGATAAAACTGGAGTAGACACTGAATCCATTACGTATATTGTTGAACCAATAGACTAAATTCATGTATGAAAGGTGAACATAATCTTTATAAGACACTGCAGACCATGACCTCAGTGGAGTGACCTCTTCTATTCCCAAATGTGTAGAAACAGGGGTTACATCTGATGCAGTAACCAACGGTAACCAGTGTCAGATTGTTACTAATGCAACAATTTGGCATAAATGCACCCCGCTCCTTTACAGTCATTCAAACTTTATTCATATATTACTTCTCATACGAGCATCAATGGAAAGAGCTCTACAAATTAATAACAGCAAACCTCCAATCCAAGTAAATCCCCATCAAAATTAAAAACACATTTTCAACAGAAACATACACATGCCCAAAAAACAAACAGACACCCCAGCATGCATGCCAACACACTTTTAAATGAAAAACAATTTTTTCCATAAAGCAGGAGCAACACTGCCGATGAATTAACAACAAAGGAAATAAAAATTTGAAATACAAAATAATAAATAAATAAAACTAAATGTGATTACAAACATTTATATGTTCAGTGAAATGCAAATTGATGAAATAAATTAAAATATAATAATAATAGTAAATGTAAAATCAATTCTCGAACTACAAACACATTTAAGAATTTAATTTCTATAATTTATGAATAAAAACTAAAAGTAAATATATTAGTAAAGGAAGTATACAAACTTGAAGTGACAATAAATCTATATTATTCTGCTGGATGCTACTGTAAATCCTCCCTGGTTGCGCTGCCTGAAAACAGGAAGCTGCTAAACAGCCCATTGTTTTTCTTTCCAGCATCTGGACAAATAGGTATCTGGGATCTGAGAAGGGAAGCGGCAAGGACAACGGATGAAGTGACGATTCAGTCCTCAACGATACTCACGACAGAGTTTGAGTTTTATGACATTTGTGATTTGCTCATGCTCAAGCCTCACCCTTAAGAGAGTAAAATAGGATGCAGTTGATTAAGCTTTGTGGTTTGGAAAATATTGCCTTACAACCATGTCGGGGCGCAACTAAACCACCAAATGACCACACGTGGCACGCTTGGCTTCCCAGTTTTATGTCAATGCCACATTCCTACTCCGGCCTGAGTTTGCCCTGGACGTCTTGTTGTATGTTCACTTGGAATATGTGCGGGTGTAGTAGTAAATCTGATAAAAAGTAAAAAAAAAGAAAAAAGAATTGAGATTCCAGATAGGAAGCGAGACCGGTTTGCTAATGAGAAGTAAAACAAAACCGGCTCCACTCGTTAAGAAATCCTCATTGATTAGCCTCCCATGAGAGAAAAATTACTGCCATCGTAGCCGATTCTTTCCCCGCACATTACTCGGAGCAAGAAGCACTTGATTAAGGTATTTTAATGGGATATTTATTAACGCTGCTATTAAAGCCAAAGTCCTAAAACAGGCATGCGAGACTAACCCTGCAAGCTGTGTTATTTAGCAGTTTTCTTTGCACGTGGCCAAGCAGCTGTGCTTCTCTGTGCTGCTTGGCATTCTGCTTCGCTCCGGCTTCCTGCACAAGTGAAAGCAAAGAGGACTTTGATTTTCCTGGTTGGCGGCTCTGTTGGTAAACAGTGGAGGCCGTGGCTCATGGTGGGTGTCGGGGGAGGAGAGGGGTGGGGTGGCAGGGATTCGATCACACAACTTTCATCAAAAGCTGCAGGAATGGTGGCTGCTGCTGCTGCAGGTCACATTCAGAATCAGGTGAACGCGGCCACATAAGTAATGTCATTTGTTCAGCTCTCGGAGCGATCCGAGGGGCATGGTTTCACAGCTGTGCCGATGAGTGGCAGTCGGGTTGTCGCTGTGGCCTGGCTTTGCCTCTCAGGGCTTTAATTAGTCCCCTCAAGTAAGAGATCACACGATAATCACAGATTGTTTTTGTGCGAGCAGGAAATCTTTTGGATCACGACTAATTGTTAGGAAAGATGCTTATTTGTTCTTTATTCTCATCCTCCGTTTCGATGTTGTTTCTGGGTCATTTTCTCAGTGAAAATCCCAAACATCTTGAGGTTATTTACAAGTAAACTCTAAAGGTGAATGGTTGTTTGGTAAGGAGTTGTCTGGGCTAAATTAAAGATGTGCAACATAACGTGAATGCATCAGCCAATAACAGCTCAAAAATAAATTACCAACAGATAAAGACCCGCAGATAAGGCAGAGTTTTGTTCGGTTGCGACTACAAACGGGGCAAAGCTCATCTAAGCTTGGTAAAATGGGACGAAGTTTATAGCTTTATTTAAAAGGTCATATAAAAATAGATACGTAATTTTCCTAACTGACTTTGACTTTGATAAAAATAGCAACAATAATTCATTTCCTCTATTGAGGAAGTGGAATGATCATCAACAGTGACTTGCAAAAGTCCCTGAACCTTTCATATTTTGCTGCATTACAATAACAAAGATGTATTTTGTAAAGACTTTTATGTCAGTCCAGCACAAAGTAAGGCATAATCATCACCTATATACCTTTAAATAAAGCCAACTTTCTTAAGAAGCCCATACTAACACTTCTTTATGCACAATCTGAGAAGGTTAAGTTTGTCATGATTTGATCTGCCTTTTCTTTGCCTGTAAGGCATAAAAACTAGCATTATAAATGAGATTAAAACTCCTGAAGCAACGCCAGCAGGGCTGGTTTTAACCCGGCATGATTAAAAACAAGAGCTGAAACCTGGCTCTGCTATGAGGGTCTGTTAACACAACCATAGGTTCTTTTGGCACTCAACTGCAAAACCCAGGAAAAACTCAAGAAGCATTTAGAGTGTAAACATCATATCTTTACAGTGGCCCCTGAGTTATTTATTGACCCAAAGTATGTGAAGGATGCATGGGATGATAAAGAAAGTGGGAGGCTTAAAAAAAAAAGCAGACATTAAGGAAACTATCAATAGAGATAATTTGTTATTCAGCGCCGCTTTTATGGAAAAAATTCTCTCGTTGCATCAGAGCGTCTTTCAAACAATCCACAGAAGTCGGTGTTCTAGAAAGTCCTTAAAGGGGTGTGTGATTTCTTACACAATTGAAGGAAACAGCTCTTTTTTTTCCAATGACAAGCCTGTGCAAGTTTTGCTTTTTTTTTATTGAGTTTTATTGCAAGTACGTGAAGGCTGAGAGCCTTCAAGTCCTAAACCACTACAGAGAGAAATTCAAGAAAACCTGAAGAGACAAACGGCTGAAATTGTGCATCTAAAACAAATAAAGCAGGTCATCCGTGGGGACTCTGCGCGAAGCTGCTGAGGGTTCGTCAATGGTTCCAATAAAAGACTCAACAAAGCCCGGGTTTGCTGTGCAGCTCAACTTATTTACTACAGTCAAATCTCTCCTTGATGTGTGACGAACCAGACCTGTGAGTCAGCAAAGGGATGTGTCCAGTTGAAAAATGATTGTCTGCGCCAACTCACCTAACAGGCAGATAACAAAAGCACTAAACACAATGGTGTGGTAGGCTCTAAAGGAGAGGCTGGGGAATCAGTTCTGCTGCTTCTCTGCAGCCTCTTGTGTCTCTACGCTGTGTGAATCACATGAAGAGGTTGCATCAGACATGAGTTATACCCTTTACCTCTACCACCTGAGTAGATGAAAAACCAACACTGATGAGAGCAAGTGTTGATTATCGGTTTTAAAAGGACCATTATTAGCCATTTCTTTTAATTTATAACAGCGAGAGAGGAAAGTGACAGACAGCCAAGACTCACCTTAATAAGGAAGTGGTCTCACACACACACAGAGAGAGAGAGAGATGCTAGACAACTCTCACTCAGAGGAGTTTCACTGTAACTCCTCGGCACCAGACACCACAAACACACGCTTTGACTCTGATTCTTTCTAGCAACAGACCAAGACAGCAGTGCAGATTACAAGCTGCTGTGTTTCTTGCACAAACAGAAAGCTTGGCACACCTACAGCTGTCTATGCAGCAGAAACGCAGAGAGGGAAATAAAAGAGTAGATTAGAAAAAAAAAAGAAATCCTCTGGGATCAGCCAAAAATGATTAAGATGACTCATTTGATAATATGTTGCGCAAGAAGTCATACACCAAAGCTCTGACAGGAGTGGGCTGGTTACCTGAATCGAGATTTACTGTACCCTCCTGGCAGGAGAGACTATTTTATTCTTACTAATATACAGAATAATTGTTGACAGTGAAGGTGCTGAAAGTGAACTCATTAAAGCAACAAACATCAAACTGTGCACTGAAGGGCAAATAGTTTTAAATTAAAGAAATCAGAGCTTAAAATGCAGTTTTGTTTTAAATATTTTGAGTAAATACCATAATAAAAGAGTAAAAACAGGCTACGTTTACTACTGTAGTGAACATGCCTAACTTTTGATTTTCCACATTTGACTGCCGTCTTCTCAAATGAATTTGGAGCATAGGCTGTGATTAGGCCTGACTAAA
Organism: Poecilia formosa; assembly: GCF_000485575.1. Taxonomy (NCBI): domain Eukaryota; kingdom Metazoa; phylum Chordata; class Actinopteri; order Cyprinodontiformes; family Poeciliidae; genus Poecilia; species Poecilia formosa. The sequence goes on along the minus strand of NW_006800245.1, from coordinate 286,014 downwards.
CAACAGAGATAAAAAAAAGAATCTTAATGAAATTTATTAATTGTCAAAACTGCAGATCTGCTGTGAAGAGAGACTAAAGAGAGAGAGTGCAGGGCTGTCCTCAGGCAAAGAAGCAGATTGCTAAGACATGAAATAATAATAAATGAGTCACTGCCCATTCAGAGCCAAGCTAAGCAGAAATCATTATTCAGAATCTAGGTTTCAAGAAAACGTATAAACATGACGGTAGAGTAATAAATGATGATCTACTGTGGAGTTAAACGGGCTCTATGCCTAATTTATCCATGAACGCAGAGGCTGTCAAACTTTTTATAACAACTACCACTGGAGTAAAGGTTTTCCAGTCATACTTACTGACGAGCTTAAAACTGTGGTACAACAGACCAAGATTTCACAAGTTTGTTGAGTCATCTCATTAAAGGGGGGAAAACAGAGACAGATCTTAATTGGTACCAATTAGAGGCTGGTTTAAGGATAGATCTAGTAAGCATTCAATTTTACTGAGAAACTGGTTAAGATCAAGTTCTAACTTCAGATGTAAATGTTCCTGATGAACTGTTAACCCCATGAGTCATGAGCTAATTACCTGTACCGAGTTATACCATCTATTCAGTTTCTATTCTAGCTTATTACGAGCAGGTTTGGGGTGTTGGCATTGTCCAGGCAACCATCTCTAGCAGTCATCATCACAGGGCAACACAAGGACAAAAATGGGACAAAGTAGGCAAGCAGACACTAACAACTGAAGGCAGTTTAGAGAGAACAATTAACCTAACATCCATGGAGTACCAGAGGAAACATCCGTAGTTAGAACTCCACACAGAAAGCTGCTGAAGTGCTAGAGTGATGGAGAATAGTATAACACAGTGCAGCCCCTCCCCACCTGTTGCTGCATGGTGCCAGACAGCTGGCAGAAAGAAGGCTTCTACAGATAAAAGTACAGCTTTGACTGTTGGGAAATATCTCCAAGTACTAAAAACACAGAAAGCCATGATATGGAAACTGAATTATTATCATCACCCTTCACTCTGCTAAGCTATCCCTGTTTTACACCTAAAGCTGGCAACTCTGAATTATCAGATCATGTACCGAGCCTGCATTATAGCTAACTAACTTTACATTTTAGCTAGTAATTGGTTGGTACAAAAATTCCACTAAAAAGAAATAGTCCTTGCATCCCATTTTTTAAGAACACTGTCACACTGCTACAACATGTTTCAGTGAGGAAGACAGGCAGCCAGGTAGGAACAGGAACAGGAAGTCGTCCCAGAAACACCTGCATCGCGGGTACATGATCTAATTAACTTTAAGAAGTGTTTCAGTGGCAGTTTATTCGTGACTAGAGGTGAAAAGTCTCGGAAATGTACGAAAACGACACACGCTACTTGTTCGGTTTACACAACGCAAACCAAAGTCACAAGGTAAATAAACGCCGTTTATAGGCGAGCAGGCGAAAAAGAAGCGATTTCCTCATATAAGCCTGACAACTAACCACGGGGCTCACAGGCCTGATCGCTACGCGTTTATCGGCTCTGAATAACTCTGAAGTTCGGGCAGAGGAGCAACAACAACAGGTGTCATCGTCGGCTCTTCCGCACTCGCACTCACCTTTGTGTAATACAACATCCACAGCTCGTACAGCCTTTCCTTCGATGCCATTCCGCCGCCTCTGTGGTTGCTCATCACCTCCTTGTGTATATTTCTCTTTTTTCTTTCAAAGAATCATGCGAGCGGCGTCTGTCTGAAGTTGCTTCCTAAAGGCAGGGGGACGCGGCGCGCTCCTGCCAACCATTCCTGCAAATATCCAACAGAGGTACACAAATCCGAATGATAAAACAAATATTGAAAAACAGCTCTAAGTGTCCAAACGCAAAGTTATCAAAAAACGCAGGGGGGCTGGGGGGAGAAACACCAAATCGCTGATTCGATCACTTGCCGAAACTGTGCAAGCACAGGGGAGGAAAATGCGTGGAAATCCACGCCCGGAGAAACACCCATTTATGTCCGCAGTTACAGCGAGCTTGTTGCTGTATGAATCCTGCTGGAGAGGGCTCCCACGGAAGAACCGAGAGGTGCCATCCACTCGGGACCCAGAAACGACAGCGCTGCCCGTTTGGGGTTAGCTGCTTTCAGAGGGCGGACAAGCAGCGACTGATCATCAACTACTGTTAACAAGACCATACATTCACTGGGAAGTTGACTGGAGATCATGCTCACAGGTAGACTGATATTCTTAAAGACACATGCACAAATAAACACGGGCTTAACCAAACACGGCCAAACATCGGCAGAAGACAAGTCTACCTGTTCCAAAAAGGAAAATAGAAATATAAAAGCAAATTCTTCACAGTAGAAAGAACCAGGGACATTTTTGAAGGCCGAGGAACGCGTGTTTTTGCACAATAAACAGCCAAGAGCTGAACTTCAGACTCCATTATCAATGGTTCTTTATTGTTTATTATGTTGTATTTAACAAGACTGTAATAAACAGCAGATGCATGGGGGGGGGGATGCCATTCATAAAGTAATCTAGAAATAAAAATGAAGAAACAAAGAAATAATTGTCTTGCCTTGCTAGAGGATGAATACTGAAATTAAAACGTATAAGGTTCGATTAGGTAGAGGGTACATTTCATTTTTAATAAATAGTAGGAGGTCACAAGAAATCTGGAAGACTAACACAAAGTGAAGTAGAAGGAGACGACATGTTCTGAAAATGTTTTATTTTAAAATCCTGAAAAGTGTGGCATGTGTTTGAAATCAATCCCCATTACTCTCAACAATCCATAGTTTAGCTAAACCCATATATTTGTCTTGTCTACAAAATACCTTCCTGGCAAGAAATTGCAAAGAGAGAAGAAAAAAGGAAAAGACGTCACTTCCTAAATGTTCAGCACTGGTAGAAGCATAAAGCAAATGCTTCACAGCTGTAATTGTAGCAAAAGGTAGTTGCACAATGTATTGAGTCAGAGGAGATGGTTTAAAAAGCATGCCACACCTTTCAGGTTTATATTTATAAAAAAAGAAAAAAAAAGTTTGCATAGGTTTGTTTTCTTTTTCTGACTAGAGCATCTTTCAGTGGCTTTACTGAACCATTTCTTTGTGCAGCTTGTGCAACACATTTAGTGTAGTGATCCATGGACAAGATAAATATAATGTGCTATATTATTTTATTTTGATATTCAGGTTTTGTTAAACTGTGAATCTCATTTGGAACTTGAGTTTATTTATTTACTGATTGACCTTGAGTTTGTTTTTTTCCCCCCCTGAGGTTATTATTCTGGGTTTTTCAACATCACCATGACAGGGTTGTGTTGTAACACGCTAATGTTAATCACCAGAAACACGGACCCAGTGCAGCTTGAGGAAGCTGAATTACTATGGCAATGCCCTACATTCCTAAACAAGACCTGACACTGTGACCATCAGCAAATGTTACAGGGAGGCGGTAATATTTGCTTACATGAACTTGGACCTATATAGAGAGCATTTGTAAAATGTAATTGAATAATAAACAATTTGAGAAAAATAACTTGTCATCTACGCACAATATTACAAATGCAAATATTATATGCATTAATAAATGTGTGGGTTTTTTTAAATTTGCAAGACAATACCTCTTTTGTTATTTTACAAAGATGTAAAAATTACAATGGTTTCGTTGTTAATTGGGGGCACATTTGTTTTCAAAACAAAATCACATGAGCAGGCAACAGACCATCCAAGTTGAAGCGCTCGACGGGCGATTTTACGCCCTGCTGTGGCAAGGGTCTGTTAATGGATGTCAGAGGGAGTTGAGCGGCGTGTGGAGAGATAAACATGGAGAAAAACGTCGGGTCGCTGCAGGAGCAGGCTCTGAAGAGAAAAGAGAGACTCAAAGCGCTGAGGGATAAAAAACTTCACGTGAGTCCCTCTTCTAGCTTGGAATAATATTTGAGAATTTGAACACAGTTAAACAAATCGTATTTTTTAAGCTAGGTAACGTTAGCAAACTTAGCTTCAGGCTAACGTTAGCCAATGAGTTGAGGAAAGGAATTGAAAAAATACCCATTTTTATTCAAGTTCATTGTGTGTGTGTGTTTGTATAGTTGTTTAGACATTAAATTAAGATGAGTTCGAGTCAAATTTTTTTTGTAATGGTCGTTGTGTGGCATATTTGATCTTTTTTTGCAGTGCTGATTAGCTAAGCTAAATGTTTTATGTTCTTACCTCTATATGCTTGATGATTAGACTGAAGGTTGCTTTGTCCGTGCACATTGCTTTATGTTGCACCTATATTAACGTTTTTCGGCCACAACATTGAAAACCTGATGTTCGCTTGAGAAAGATATTAAACTCCAGTAGATTAAATTACACGGTGTATTTGATCACTTTAAATTTGTGACAGGTCCTATTGTGTCGTTCATTTAATGCTAGACTGCAGACTTAGTCAAGACAGTCCCTTTTATTTTTGTTTTGCAAATAAAAATCTGTGAGGCAAGCAGTTTTTCCCCCACCTCCCTTTACCCGATACCCTCAAATAAAATCTAATCCAACTAGTTTCCTTTAGAAGTCAACATATTTGTAATTGGATTCTACCTGGATGCATGTAGTCTCAGTATAAATGGCTAAATCTGATTTTATTTCAGTGACCCCTTCTTAAAGTAAACCTGAAATTTGAGTCGAAAATAAATACCACCTGTTAAACATGCTTGTAAAACGCCCTGGGAGAGCTGATATAAATGACAAAAACCCAAAGAATGGATTGGTGAAAAAAAAACAACTGAAAATTTGATAAATTCATAAAATCAATTCATCACCCAGTCCTACATAAATATAAATTAATGTAATCTAAAGTCTACAAATGCCTTCTGACCCCAACTTTAAAGTCCTTGCATTAGAGAAAAAAAAATTAAATAAAAAAAAATGTTTAAAAGAAGAAAAAAAAAATAAACGGGCATGGAAAACAAGCAAGTTGACATTAGGCTCACAGTGGAGGAGAAATATGTCTGTATTTTTCCATTAGTGGTGAGCCCTTTTACAGAGGAATGTGATTATACTGCTTTAAATAGATGAAGCTACGTATACATATGTTTTCTGAAGTCTGGCATTGGTTTATGGAACTAAATGTCTTTTTTTATTTAACTTAAAAGTTATATTTCAGTGGAAAACAATTTATGCTGTTTCATTCACACACACACGAACATTTTAGGCACCGATTCAGTTACAGCTTCACTAAATACAAACTTTTCCAGTTACCACTCTGCTCACAACATGAGTTGGACTATTGGCATTTATCTATCTCTCCCCAGAAAAAAACAAACAAACATAGAAAAATAATAATCATTACTATAATAATCTTTCCCATTTGTTTTGCATATATGAATTAAAACATAAAATATTACGTTAGAAAATCAACAGGACAATAAATCATTCCAAGAATAAAGGACAAGAGTTAGTCACAAACCTAATATTCAAATCTAATATTGTTTTGTTTGCATATTGATTTTCTGACCTGCAACTTTAAGCAGGGTAAGTAGGTTTGATTGCATTTCTAGATCCTGCTCCACCTCCAGAGGTAAATGGTCGGTAGCAGCAGTAACCACGGAGACTTGTTCTCGGTTCACTTCACTTGGGTGGGCTTACTATTTTTCCTCCACTTCAACCTCTGAGTGGGATCTGTTTGAAACAAAGATGATTTTCAGATTTTCAGGTCCTCGTTGGGGTTACAGTCTGTGTTGAAACATTTGCTCCACTATGCTGGTCGTCTGCATGCTCCACAAAGGGATTTTTGCAGAAACCGTATTCAATGTGCCACCCCATGTCCCCCCTCCTCATCCTCTCTCTTCATAAGATCCTGTGATATTGCAATGGTTGATAAATGTTTTGTTGACATTCCTCCAGTCTGCAGTTGTTGTCCTTCTGTGCTGCACTTGAATTAGAAGTCACTGCCCTGAATTGTTCTAGCAGGTGGACAGGAAGCCTCTCCAGAAAAATAAGAGCCTGGGAGGGGTTTGATTTCCTTTCTTGCAAACTTTGAAATTTAGGTCAATATATTTGAGAGGTGGAGGGGGCTTGCTTTTTAATTTTTGCAAATGAGTTTTGTAATTTGTCTCACTTGATTACCGTACATGTGGATAGATTTTGTGCAAGCAATACATTTGCTCCCCCCCACCCCTCCACCAGTGCATAAAACATCCACATTTCCAGATTTATCTTTTTTTTTTTTTCCCCACAGAAACGTCTGGACAGGTCAGCAGTTTAAGCAATGAAGTTCAAAATGTAAATGTGTCATTTGACTCCCAAATCACAGGACATTACAAACACTCATAATTATATTTGTCTATGCAAATGATGGTCTGTGGGTCTTCTGTGACAGACCTAAACTAGGGTGAATCATATATGTTCTTTTAAAAAAAAATTGGGAAGTTTCTTATTTTTTCATGGCTGAATGCAGTGATTCTTATTTTCCTTTGTGCTGTTATAATGCTATTTGCTAAAATGGTCCTACTGTGCTGATGCATCTGCAGGGACGAGAGCAGGAAGATGAGGAACCGGAGAGCAAAAAGGCGGCACTGGAGGAGACCCCCGAAGAAAAGCACAGGTTGGATCTCCTCTCTCTGCAGAGATGCTCATGATTTATTTGTTTTGTTTGCATATTGCTCTTTCTTCAGTGTTTGCTTCTTCTTGGCTCTACAGTTTACGCACAAACGGAACTGAAACTAAACTCGATGTGCAAGATCAGAGCATTTATCTGCGCTTTAATCGCCTCTCCGCTGCATGTCTGTCTGTGTGTGTGTAGGTTGTCAGATTGGATGTTTACACTGGGTTTCCACACAGCCTGGTGCCATTAGCAGCTCAAATATTGTGCAGCTCGCTCAACTTCATACTAGCAGTCGGTTGGAGGGAGCAGCCATCTTTCCTGTCCTACAGGACCTTTTTTTTTTTTTTCCATTGTTTATATTTAATGACTTTGCTCTAAAGGCACCTGAGGGAGTGCCGTAGCTTTTCCTCCAGTCCAACAAGACAGGCCTCTCCTCCAGGGTGAAAATAGCCTCAGGGCTTACAAACATCTTTAGTGTTTGGGTGTAAAGAGTGTCAAATATATTCTGGGGTTTCAGAACCTTATTTTGAAAACAGTGACACCGGTCTGCAATATGCTGTGAGTGTAATTTATCTTGTTATCGGCATTAAAGTTTCATAGGAGATCGAGTTGCGAAAGCAGGCTGGTTTGGAAAGAAGAAAAGAAATTCTGCTTGTCCCTTCGAGGTTTCTGCCTCTTTGTTTTCTAACATTTTGTTCCAAGTCTAATCCACGAGATGCCCCAACTATGCCTTGCAGCTTTTCCTGTTTCATCATGTTAGGTGTGGCTAAAACTTCAGTTCTTTTATTGAGAAAGATGGGCAAGCAGATTCCAAGTTCCTCCTGTCGACGATTTACATTCAAAGAACTTTGAACGCCTTTGAAATCTTTCCGTTTCATGTTCATGCTTGGCGTGTTGTGCGTTAAAGTAGCTGAGTGTATGCTGGCCTGACATTATTGTAAACAGTTGAGCACTCCTGCTGCCCTTCCTCCTCAGCAAGAGTTTTCTCTAAACATTTAGAGAGAGCCCCTCTCAGCTCATGCTCCGAATTTATCACAGTTTCACTTTGATGCCTCCGTCTGCTTGAGGTGGAAAATGTGTAAACACACCCCTCAGTGTTTAGAAGCATTTGAACTTGGTGACAGCTAATGACAAAAAAAAAATAAAGAAAAGAAAAGCTTTGAGGGCAGAAGATTTACACCCCTATTGTCCGTCCTGTTCTTTGTTCTGCTAGTGGAGGCAGTTGAAACATAATTTTTCTCTGGGTCTCTTGCTGCTTGTTTATTTTCAGGTGTGGGGGGGGAAAAAAGGACTTGATAGTGATGGGGATGGTGTAAAATTCAGCTTAAATATTAATGGACACAACAGGGTGGTTCTTAACAATGTGGACGACCTTCTGACCTTCAGCGGCTCACTAAAAGGTTCAGGTTTCCGTTTGCAGCTTCATCAAAATAAATGCAAGAACTTGCGACTTTGCCTGTTGAAATTGTTGCAGTTGTCTAAGCTCCTCTCCACAGAGATGAGAATGACATTTAGTCAGTGATCGGAAGGTTGTAGGTTCGATTCCAGCTTCCCTGGGCAAAGGCACCTAACCCCAAACTGTGAATTTAAATTCAGCCCATTTACCGTTTAACCAGATATACTGAGGTTTTGAAAAACTTTTTAAAACTGCTAAATATTTTCTATCATGGTGTTTCTGACTTAATTTTCTTTTAATGAAATACCAGAGAAAGGAACCCAAGTTTTCTGCTGCTGTTTGGAGCATGGAGTAACGTAACCCCAACCATATCTGCATATCTGCTGCACACAGTCAGTCAGCTGACTGAATGTGACCTACTACGGTTTTTCCTCCATCACAAGAAAAAGCACAAACACTCGTGTGGAAACTAAGCTGCTGCCACCAGCAACCACAGTTGGCAAGCTGAGAGTCCTGTGTTTCTCTTTAAACATGAGAACGACAAAAATAGTAATAGTACAAATAAGCATATTTACTTAAAACTACTAGTGAACTTTATTCTATATTATTGCTGAATTCTATGAATCAAAACCAAAATGATAAATATTGTAGATGTTATGTTAACAACAATAGACAATATGTTAGTGTTAGCACTCCAGAATGCCATCTCATATAATAAGTCCATGTTTACTCTTGATACGGACAAACAAAAATCTTATATGGGAGCTGATTCAAACCGTGACGCTATAAAATGTCACCTAAAGACTAAAAGATCGAGGTTCTGGGTAGAATTGTTTGAAATGAGCCTGATCTCTTTGGCTCAGCCTGAGCTTAATGTGAGGATCTCAGAGTGGAGCGGCTGCTCGTCTGGAACAACATCAGTGGAGTTGCTTCTATCAGGATACTTCCTGGACCCAACCCTTTGGAGATTTTCCAGGCATGTCCCACCAGACGGAGACCCCAGGCTCGACCCCAGAACTCACTGGAATAAGTTTGTGTTCATCCCGGTTTGCCGTTTCTCAAGATCTCCCAGAACCAGCTGAAGAGTGTTGCAGGGTAAATGTTAGGTTTGACCAGCCCCTTTTTGGATAGCCGGACACCCCGGCTGAATGAATATTAAAAACCAGTTTTCCCAGTCCTCTGGTTGTCCCTGCATTCGTCGGGATCGGGTTATAAATTTGTATCTAATCTATCATTTGGATTTTTATGTAGTGTTTGATCACGCTTGGCTTACATACAACATTTTTATTTGTATTAAAGTGACAGTGCTTTACTCGGTCATATTTTGGTTGTTTTAACAATTAAAGTAAAGTTTACATTTTTCTACCACTCAACCAGCCTCGTAAGCATCTGATCTGCACACACACGTTTTGCGTAAACACAGGGTCCTCTGTCAGCCAGTTAGCTTTATCACCCATACCCATACAAGGCATTGGGCCGTCCACACAGAACGAGTGTGATGAATCTATCAAGAGCACAGCGTGTCGAGCTTCATCCTAAATCCACGCTGAGCTCCGAGCAGCTGATGAGTCTGTTGTGCGGTGCTTGTTAACCTCCGCCTCTGGACCCCTCAGTGTGATCTGCCAGAGACGTCGACTAAGCTCGCCAAGAATCCCCCTGTGCGGCGCTGTGGTGAAAGACGTGGCCGTTCTGCATCAAGGGAAGAATTCCTCAGCTGTTTTCTGCCCTCTGTGCCCAGGAGCAGGTGGAACATGTTAATCAGTAAAGCTTGCTGGTATAAATGGGGGCATTATACTCTTACCGCCCCCTTTTTTTTTAAGACATTAGATGTGCAGCTGTGTGGGGATTTCAGATGCTCCTTTATGTTCTTTAATTTTCTTACACTGCCACCTGCTGGATCGTCACATTTGTAAATATGTTCACTAAAGTTTTGTTGTTTTTTTTTCTGTTTTCAGAGAGCTGAAACTGAGGAATTACACTCCTGAAGATGAAGAGCTGAAGGAGAGGCAGGTACCTAAAGCCAAACCAGCTTCAGGTGAGACTTTTGGATTTGAAACAAGCCCTCGGTGCTGCAGAAATGAGTTGTGCTGAAACTGATCGTGTTCTTTGGTTGCAGTGGAAGATAAAGTAAAAGACCAGCTGGAGGCAGCAAATCCTGAACCCATAATTGAAGAAGTGGTGAGTACTTACTTCCGTCTAGATCTTTTTTACACTAACAAAGCATTTTAAGTTGTCTAATTTATTTCTCCCTTTAGGATTTGGCCAATCTTGCACCAAGGAAGCCTGACTGGTAAGCCCCGTTTCAAAGTTTTGAATCGAGGTTGGACAATATCTACTAATATAGCTGTTGAAACTTTTCACATTTTGTCCAATTATAATCATAAACCTCATTGTGTTCTACTAGAATTTTATGAGCTATACGTAAAAAGTATCCCTGCAGCATGACGCCACCATCACCATACGGGAGTACTGCATTAGTTTTCCATTTTACATTCAGCACAAGAATTTCTATTATAGTCTCGTCTGAGCACTTCCTTCTTCTTCTTGTTTTCTGTACATGGATTTGTAGACAATGGGTTGCAATCTAATTTATTTAGCAGCATCAGAATATTATTCCCTAAAATTGTCATTTGTGGTCAAATTTAAAAGATAAAAGAAACTGTATATTTGAAGAATTCATGAAGAACTCATGTGTTGTCCATCTTTTAATCGTCAGGGATCTGAAGCGTGATGTGGCAAAGAAGCTGGAAAAGCTGGAAAGGCGAACGCAGAGAGCCATCGCCGAGCTCATCCGTTAGTATCAGCCACTTTGTTTGCGCTCTTTATCGCAGGATGTTGCAACGATAACCATGTTTGGGAGGACTGTGAATTATTAGGCTAATTGCTCTGTGACTCCCAGACGTTATGAAGGACTCTGATAACCTCAGATGTCTGATAGGTGAGCAGCAGTCCAAAAATAGATGGATTCTGTCAGGGAAAAACAATACTGATTTTTAATTTTCCAGTATGCAACACTTCTCACTTGTACTTAAAAAGCTTCAAGAGGACATGTTTTAGAGTTAGCATGTGCTGCAATAGCTGAGATACTGTTGTTGTAAATAAATATTTCCTAGTTTTAAATTCAGACACCAGGAATGAATGAATTCTGCTCATCTATTTTCTCGTATAAAAAAAAAACATAACCACACTGGGTTTAATTGGACCTGTGGTCTGACGTTCTTGTTTTGATGAATGAATCAATGGTGGATCAGACTGACTGTGACGGATCGCTTGTGTGTTTGTCCAGGGGATCGGCTGCGAGGCAGCGAGGAGGAGCTGGCTGCTGCGGTGGGAGCTGCGGGAGTGGAGGAGGGAGACTCGGACTGAATACGTGATGCAACGGGGAAACAAACGGGAACGGGAACGTCCTCAGTTCACTGTGCTTTCAAATGTGAGCTGTACGTATCCTGCAGAGGAGAGGGTTGGATGTTATCTTTTCCTCACCTTCCTATGAGTCATGTGTTTCATATGTGGTTTCTGAAGGTGTATTTTATATATATTTTTTTAAACATTTAAAATAAAATTTTTTTTTTTTTTTTTTTTTAAATGTCTGAATTTCCTTGTTGCATAAATAAAGCTAGACTTGAACCCGTACTTCTCCCAAAGTCTAAATGAATAAGAAGGGAGAAGAGCAGAAAGGAAAATGTTATTTTTAGGCTTCATTCATTCTCTGTCTCCCATTGTGTGTTGATCTGACTCACACTGATTCATTCCAACCTGACCGCCTTTATGCTGTTTAATTAAATAGTTGCATAGAAAAGTTTACTTATCCAAGTATCCATCCATCTGTCCATTCTTACATTAATCTGCCTATTCATTCATCTTCTGCCATCCATTCTTTCATCTTTCCATTTTCCATTCATTCTTCTATTGATCTGTCCATCTATGTCTCTGTTTCTTCATTCATCTATCTGTCCATCCAGCCAGTGAATAACTGAACTTGATCATACGTCTGTTTATCCATCCGTTCATCTTTTCAGTTTTTCCAGTTTCCATATTTAATACCTGATGGAAAATGTCTAACATTTAAAATATTGTTTATACATTTAAAAAAAATTGAGGGAAAAGAAACAGGAATTATATCATTCCCTGGTTTAAAAGTAAATATACAATAAAATGAGAATATTGATACAAAAAACTTGAACACAACTATAATGAAAAAGTGGCAAAGTGTAAATATTTTTTGGGAATTTTGCTACATTTTTTACTAATCACTCATTTCTGAACACACTGAGACACATTTTAATTACTGTACACATTTATTCAGAAAATTACCTGAAGATTCACTCTCTACCACTGAAATACCTCCTGATAGGAACTGCTACATGATGTTTTGCTACATTAGAATCAAAAGCACATTTCGATTCGGTGGATTAAAAACCGATGAACACACATGAGCAATAAATAAGCTTGCAGTATTTTGTGAAACATTCACCAGTGACCTCCGTTGCAAGCCGAACTGAAACGCTGCTCTTTCGCAATAAAGTGCATCTTCTATCTCAAGGCCCACTCCACCTGCGTCGGGAGTTATTGCACAGTTCAGTTCATTCCAGACAAGGCCACCAGCTCCCCTCAAAACAACCTCTGTTCACATCTGTAAAGGCAAATGATCAAGGCGAATCTAAGCTTTCAGCCACGGCTTTTTGAATTTTTCACAGAAACGACACAAACGTGGGGCTTAAATGTACCTGCAGCTCATAATGTAGCTGTTCCTACACACTACAGCTTCAAAATATGTTACATCAGCAATGACACGGTCTACAGACATCTACGGCAAGGTGGGTGGCAAAGGGTGCACAAACTAAAGTGCTGATATTGTGACTGAATCGAGGTGTACCATGACACGGCACTAAACAGTGTGACGATCACCGAGGTTGTGATTAATCCCAGATTCTCCTATACAATAAAAATAAACAGCATTTCAAGGAAGCATCGGGTTTTTCAGCCGAGAGAGAGAGAGAGAGGCAGAATAAATATTCCTGACTGCATGCAGGTCAACTAATGATAAAGGGTTTTTTACTGAATATGGCGGAGAGGAACAAAACTTGACCTCAAAACTGCAGACCTCCACAGATTTAGCCCTTAATCAGGTTTGCAGCTGATCTTGTTGATACTTGAAAGTAGCTGGTGGGATAATGGTGAGACTGCCTGCAAAGTATTCATACTCCTTATAAGCTTTTCCACATTGGAACTGCAAAAATGTTCATTGTTTATTGGGGTTTTATGTGATAGACAAACACAAGGTAGTGCATCATTTTGAAGGAGCAGAAAATTAAGACCCGGGTTTCAATATGTTTTAAATACGTCACGCATTTGTCTTCGACTACTTTACTCTCGTACTCTTAACATCTAACGTTGCCAAGCTCCTTCAGACATCACATAATTATTAAATTCAGTCTACCAGAGTAATTTAATCTCAGTTTACAGTGTATGCAGTGAAAACAATAAGAGATCTCAAAGGATGAGCTTGAGGAGATGATTAAAGCAGGAGTAGGTTATAAATATGTAAAGATCTTCCAAGACATTGCTGTTCACAATGCAAAGACAGCATTAGCTGCACAGCAGGGGCTTAAAGACAATGCTATGTATAGATTAAACCATAATCGTGCTAAAATGGCCTTGTCAATGAGAATTCCTAAAAATCTGTGGCAAAACTTGAAAATTGATGTTCAGAGCTGCTGCAAAGACTGAGCCTGACATATTTTGCGAGGGAGAATCGTCTTTCGACGTACCCCAAAGCCTCGCTGGTGTACTCAAAGCAGAACTAGTTCTGTAAAGTATTTCCTGTAGGAGGTTAAAGATCACATCCATGCAGCACAGTTGCAAAATGTGCATATTTTACAGACTCACTTCACAATTATGCACAACCCTATGCTGATCTTATCAAATAAAACCAAAATAAAATACAGTAAATGCTGTAACATTACATAATGAGGAAAAATTCACGGAGTGTGAATACTTTTTGCCAGGTGCTTTAATACTGTAGGACTCTGTGGCGGATTCAAGGCCGCCAGTCACACTGGCCTCCGCCAGATTCGATCTTCCTGGCTGCAGGACCCAGCTCCACTTTACAAACCCGCTGAGCGAACTTCAGAGAGCATAACGTCTCGCCCACGTTGCTCTCCAGCGCAGACACCTTCGGTGGAATGATTTAACTCGGTTAGTGGCGCTGTAAGAATCGGCTGACGATTGATGGGCTTAAGGATTCCTCTTACCTGCACCACCATGACGGTCTTGCTGCCTTTGCCCAGGGAGTCCTGCAACAAGTAGGTAAGGCGAGAATTCCTGAAGGGGATGTGGGTGTGCCGACCCCGAAGAGCCTGAATGACGTCCCCGAGCGCCAGCAGGGAGCGGTTGATGTTCTGGGCCTCCTTCAGCCGCTCCCCTTCGGCTCCGGACTTCCAGACCCGCTCGGAGCCGGCCAGGTCCACTAGGTTCATCTTACCTGAGCGACGAAGGGTGAAATTCACAGAACTGATTTGCCTTTGAAAGACAAAACTCCTGACAGTTTGTGCTGAGAAGGAAAAATAAAAAATGCGTGACTGACCGGTGGTTTTAGAGCCAGAGGCAAGGTCAGTACCCTGGACGGTGATGCACAGCAGAGCGTGGGAGCGTGAGCTGTGCTGGTTCATCTGAGTGCCAAAAGTGATCCTGTTCCTACGAGCTGTGGCTAAAATCTTTAAAAACAATAATAAAAAAAAAAGTTGGTTAGATCAGTCATGTTTTCACGAACGGTGATTAAAACGGTAGGAGAAGATCGTCCCACCTTCTTAATGTGCTGAAAGTTCCTAACTTCTACAACCCTGAGGCCTGGAACGTGCAGCTGTCCCGTTCCATCCGGGTTGATCTTTATGTCCAACTTCTCTCCATCCTTACTCAGCAGGTCTCTGAAAGACAAACCACACTTAACCCCCTTTTTGTCACAATATACGTTGAAATATGTCACCTCCAGCTAGAAAGCAGCGTCCGTACCTCAGCACCTCATTGTAAATCTCCACAGAGCTAACTGTGACCGTGTAGGACCACATGTCCTTTCTCTCTTCGATCTCACTGAAGAGATGTTTCAGAGCTCGCTGGTTGATTCCTGGGTTTTCCACGCTGCCCTGGATAACAAGACGTGGTCATATCAGGTTGCTGGATCTTGACATGGTAACACAGCCGGCATTTTTAGAGCCACTTTTGATTTCTTCATGATCAAAAGTGGCTTTATGGCGTTTGGCATCTGCAATTTTTCAGTCATGAGAAACTTATGGAGAGGCAGTTGATTTTATAGGAAGGAAAAGTGCTAAGTTAAAGTTTCGCCTTAAAATATTGAGCAGGAAACGAACAACTTGGGTAAAGTTATTCATTCATAAATTCAGCTGTGCTGTCGGCAAGAGTGGATCTACACTGCAGGCCTCTCTTAGATCTAAAACCAAACAGGAAAAAACAATATTGTGTTGTGGTTTCACAAATAAAATGTTCTTTTATTTAGTCATTTAGATTTTTTAAAACTTATTTTAAAAAATAATAATTAAATATTTATTTAATTTTTTTAGCAGAGCCTTTTTCTAACTTTATTTTAAAAATAAAATCAGGATTATATAAGTACAGAAGTGATTAGAAATAAATTCAGGAGCACCATCTCAATGAGATGCAAGACTTGTTGGAAAAAAAAGAAACTTTCTCGTTATAATGAGTTTTATATCTCGTTATGATGAGAAAGTCTCTCGTTTAAATGCGATATAAAAAAATACATTACGGCTTGATGAAAATGCATAAAGGAGCTCGCTATTGTTCTCCTTCTCAATCCTGTTGCTTCTGGACGACATCTAAAAATCCCAACAACTATTTCTGTTTTACTCTAACAACATTTATTACTTTGGTTTTATTGAGATATAAATCTAGTCGTAATGAGTTTTTTTCTTAGTCTTGTGAAAACCAGAAAGTTTTCTCGTTTTTTTTATCAACTCTTTGGCTACTGTGTCTAATTCATAAGTTTGAAGACAGACGAGCAATTACTTTTGGGAAAATAGTGTAGGTTAATCTATTTAAAATAGTTGTCACTTGCTTAAATATTAACTATTATCAATAATATGCCATCTCATAAATCTGCTTTTATGTGGTAAAAGCAACCAGACCAACCATTCTGTTTGCTTATGCTGTCGGCTCTGAACACAAGAATAATATTTTCTTTAAAACACAAACAAATGTAGTAATAAATTACAATACATGCATCTAATTAAAAAATGTGCCATTATTATGAGTTTTTTTTTAATCTGAACAAATGACCTTTGTTAGTTGCAGCCATGCTATAAAACTCGTGTTTACCTCCATGGTGTAGGTTTTTCCAGAGCCTGTCTGTCCATATGCAAATATGCAGACATGGTAGCCATCAATGCAGGACGTCACGAGAGGTTCGATCTCCTGAAAGACCTGTTCAAACCAAACCAAGAGTGAGGTGCGGGGTCAGAGGTCATGTCGCTGTAACGTGTCCTTCAAATCTTTGTCTTTCTCACTACCTCTTCCTGTGTGGCATGTGGCTGGAAGACCTTGTCCAACTCAAAGCTGCGACCTTTCCCCTTGCTCAACACAGTGAGGGAGGACTCATTGTTGGGGTCCGTCGTCACGACAACAGACTGACCTTCCTCGTGCTGGTCCTCCTTGAGCACGGGCTTGACCCGGCACAGCACACGGATGTTGCCTGAAACGGAGCGAAGGCTCGGTGAGCGAACAATCTGACTACATTTGCCGGAGCAAACGTGACTCTTCCTCGCCTTTCAGCTCCACCAGCTGCTCATGGAGCTTCCTGCGCAGGGCCACTTCCTTCCTGTACTTCTCCAGAAGGTCCTTGTTGGCTTCAGACATCTCGCTGATAGCCGCTGAGATCTACCAAAGAGAAAACACGGCATGGAACCCCAGAAATCTGACGTTTCCCCTTCCACCAAAATGCAAGAGTTCAGGTCTGAATTACCTGCTTTTTGGCTTCACTGATCGCTGCACTGTAAAACTCGGAGAAGTTCCGAACCTGACTCCTTAGACTGGCATAGTCTGTCTTCATGGAGCGCAGGGTGGGAGGGAGAGCTGTCAGACGCTTCTGCAAAGCTGAGAGAGAAAATACGGCGTGAAAAAAAAATTCTTTGACTAAGCAGAACGTCTTGTGAGCAGCAGCAGCAGAAGCGACTGACTGAAAAATTGGTCCTGCAGGTTCTGAAAGTGTTCAGCGGAGCAGCTGGCAGCAGCCTTCACGGCCTCCTCTTTCTTCTCCTCCAAGTGGCCGATCTCCTTCAGCAGCTCCTCTCGCAGGTGACTGATTTCTCGTTCATACGCTGCAATCTGTAAATATTTTATCACAACAGTTTGTCGGCCTGTTAGCTTTACATTTACAGTGGCGTAACTCTACACTGTGTTGTTATAGAACAACAAGAGGGTAGAACTTTTATTTTAATTTCTGTCGTCGGATCGGCGGTTCATAACACTGACTTTAAATTATTTCTAAACATCAACGGTTTTATGGCTTACAGCTAGCAGTAATGTAGAGACAAACTTAACAACGAGTGATGTTCAAAATGTGCAAGACCTTGTAAAACTACTTGGCATTTTTACCAAATTAATACAATGAACTTGAATTTTATGTGACGGGCGCATACAAAGTAGTGCATAATTGGGAATTGGGCTGTGATGTAAGAGTGGGCTTTGACTGGGCCATTTTAATACATATATATTTAGTCTAAACTGTATGTTTAAAGTTGCTGCTTCAATGTAATCCTTTGACCTCATCTCAAGTATTTTGGCATAATGCTGACATTGTTTTATGAGCTAGCCATGCTTTAAAAAAACCTCCATGAAACTTTATGTTCATCCGTGTTCTCCAAAAAACCGAGGGATTCAAAGCAAAATCATCCTGACAGTTGAAACCTTTAGTTCTTACCTTGTGCTGCAGGTTGCAGCTATATTCATCCGACTTCCTGATCTGTTCCTCCAGCTGTCTGCACCTCTCATTCTGACCGGACAGCCTTTCAGACAGCACCTCGTTCCTCTGTCTGGCTTTGGTCAGCTGCTTCACTGTGGCCGGAGATTCCACCTCCACTGTCTGCGTGACGTACTGCAGAGAAGATTCACGTCTTTTCAGGATCGTATGAATACACCCAAGTCCCTCTGGAATCTATCACAAGCCCATTGAGATGGTTCACCTTCACAACTGGCTCCTTCCCTCTTTCCTTATTCAGCTCCAGCTCCAGCTCCCTCACTCTGTCCTCCCGTTTTCTCAGCTCCTCTCCTCTCCTCCACTCCCTGTGTTCGCTCTTCCTCTCCAGCTGCGAGAGCTGCTCGGCCCGCTGCTGCAGGGATGACTCCAGCTGCTGAACTCGGCCACGGAGGTTCTCGTTCTCCTGTCGTGTGAAAACGAAGCACGTCGCGTGGGTGTTAACGGCGGGTTGAGCTCGGAGCAGAACTCCAGCCTCTCACCTTGATGAGCATGGTGTTGGACTGAGACGGGATGGCCGACAGCTGCTGCAGGAGGCCTTGTGTGACGCTCAGGCTCTGCTTCAGGCTCTCGTTCTCAGCCGACAGACAGAGAACTCGCTTCTCGGAGTCCGTGGCTCCCTGAGGGTAAAACAAACACTGGCGCTCATTGGTTTAGCTCATCATGAGACAGTTATTTTTTTTCTTGACTGACAAGTTGTTAGAAGTGAATTTGAATAAAGTTGAAGCGATAGTCTGATTCTGATACACTTTTATGTTGGAAATCTTCTTTAAATTATTTAATAAGAATATCACAGTCTGTTGCAGAGCTACAGTATGTAAAATCAAAGACATGCTAAATGCATGCTGTGTAGTTAATGTAAATATGTTTAGGTTTTTAGGACAGAGACCTGTATCTTGCTAAAAATGATGTTTAAGGCTCCAAGCTGTGTCTCAATGTTTATTCAGATCAAACAGAATAAATATGACATAAAAGGAAACTGTATGTTTGTGAAAGCAAAAATGAGAACTAATGTGAAAAAAGGCACATTTCAGTTGAATAAAGACACTGTAAAAGCTTATAAACATTTCACATTTAATTGAAGAGAAAAATAATCAAATCCTGCAAAGCCGATGGATGATTATGGTTTGTTAACTTCACAATTTTATTTATGCAATTATCTACTGATGAAAGTTTAGTTAACTTCGTTTTTTCTGTCAAAATTCAAAGATAATTTTAAAAAATGGTAGATCAAATAAGCACAGCGCCAACTACTATATTTATTTCCAATATGCATTTCATTTCCTTCTTTTTGTTGTAAGAGCTGGGTGCTGCTTGACATTTACGGAGCTAGTTTTATAACGGAGCGGCTCTGCTGATTGCTTGAAAAGTGACAAACACTTGATGAATGACTCAGTCAATGGCTTGCAGGACTCACAGCGGCTGTTCTCAGTCTCGACAGCTCCTCCTCACGCTCCTCTATGCAGCTCTTCAGCTCATCAATCTAAATAAAAAAAATGGAAGCAATTTGAACATTTGATTAGATGTGTCAGAATGAAGACTTGTTTTTTTTTTTCTATCATCAGTAGAAGAATGTGAAATGTTTGAACTAGCCTCTTATCATGTGGGAATACTTAACATCTAAAAAACATTTCTCTGCTTACGTTAAATAGAAGTGGCACTCGTGCAAAATGTCAGAATGAAAATTACAGTTTTGATGGTCTGCTCTTACAATACACAGGAGCAAAAATAACCCCAGCCGTGTACCTGCTGCTGAAAGGCCTGTATGCGGGTGTGCCTGTCTCGTTCTTTTTGCTCCAGCTGTGAGTGCAGCAGACGCAGCTCTCCCCTCAGTTTGCTCCTCTCCCCCTGCAGCCCGTACAGGGACTCCACCAGCCGGTGGAGACCAGCTGGACTCCCCACATCACTACTGCACTCGCCTGGAAGACAGGAAACAAAACCAACAACATCCAGCACTGTCAGCAATTTAATCCCAATGATGTTCTAAGGGCAAAAACTGCAGCAATGAATTTATTGAAATAAAACTTGCTGTTTGCATTCATTCAAATTCTTTGTTTTATTTTATTGTAATATCATTGATCATGCGAAACATTCCTGTGTGAGTAAAGACATTTTTTTTATAAGACTGCAGTCACAGTCAGTATGAATGCAACTTTTTTTTTTTTTTTTTACTCAGAGCCATCTCTTCATTTCCCTAACATTTCCACAGCATGAAGAAAAGCTCACGTGTAAATCTAATATTTATTACCATTGAAAGTGGACCAAATGTTTTTTTTTTTGTTTTTTTTTGCATCTGTAGTCACTGTGCGCTACCGTTGACATCATTGTGCTCGTGTTCTACTTCCCATCTCGAGATGCAAATTTAAAGACATGAATTATAATAGTGCAACTCAGCAAACCTTTTTTTGAAACCACCCTGCACTCCACCCTGAGCTGAAGCAGCATGACTAACAATGCTTCCATCACTTTTCCTCCGCCTCAGTGACTTATCAGGCTTTGTCGTCTCTTACTTTCATTTCGCAACTTTATGCTAATTTTATCAACATTGCATGTCAGGTTTGTCCTTGTGGAGAGGTTTCGGAAAGAAATCTGCTGGAGGAATTAAACAGGACTGTAAATTTTAAGGCAGCAGCTTAAAACTATGTGTAAAAAATTATTTTTAAACCAATAAATGTATTTGTAAAACCCTTGTGATCTAAATGGAAAACAGCCTAAACAGTTGCAACCCAGCCATATTGACTGACATCCTGCATATTCATGATGCACAGTATCACTCAGACCTGCATTTTGTATTACACCTATAAAAAATAAAATAAAAAAATAAAAAAAGACAAACAAACAGAATAGCCTTGTGGCCACCGGGACCTCTGGCTATTTTTATCCTGACACGTTTACACGTGCTACCCCTGCATGTGCCAGACCTTGTAACTCCATTTGCTCCAGTTTAAACAGCATCAGCAGACATGTTTTATTCACGTCAACACAGCTGAGATCCAGCAACTCGGGGGAGTCATGAGATCCTCTTCCATTCTGTAAAACTGAGACAAATTTGCTCATTCGGGGAGCTGCATGTTCATGCACCTGTTAACAAGCTGCAGTGACAGTCTGCGAACGCTGCTTAGGGTTTCTGATCTGAGGTCAGACGACCAGTCTGTGGTTACATCTGAATCACAGCAGGTACAGACAGGCTCTGAGAACCACGGGGCGGGGCTGGTTCTTGTGACAACACAGCTGCTGACAAACATCTGGCAAATCTAATCCTTTTTTGCTTTACTCATGTCTCTCAGATGTTACAAAAGATGTACAGATGCACCACCACCATCATTCCAGTCAACACAAACAGGAAAAAAAATAAGAAAAGTTTCCCTTCGCTCATCCAGGAAGATGCAGAAGATGTAGTTAGGAATTAAGAAGCCATTAGTGGCACAAGTTCAAACTGAACACACATCTAGAGTACTGGAAAATCCCAAAACAAGGGAGAGTTGGCATTTACTGATTCAATGAGTGGCCTAAATCAGATGGAAGAGTTCAGAGAGGAATCTGAGAAGATTTATACTCGCTAGATTTATAGCAGCAATCATCATTGTTGTTGTTTGCGTGTGGGAGTCATCCGAGTCAAATTCAAGCTCAAATGTCGCCACCCGGAACACACAGAGCCGTATTAGTTGTTTTGTTTTTTTTGTTTCCCATAGTGTGTGTTTTTTTAAAAGGTGTTTTGTGAAATCCTGCAATGGAAATCCACACGTCATTAACCACAGGTGTTTTTAATTACCTGTTAGCGATCACAATAAAGCTTGTAGAATAGTATCTTCAACAAAGACTATGACCTTTTACATCTGTCTTTTTTTACACGATCCCTTCGAAGCATGGGAGTGATAACGTCTCACCCCACCCCCCACCCCTCTGTCTCACCCTCGCTCAGGGGGCTGGGACTCTGCTGCTGACTGATGGCCTCCTCCAGGCTGCTGATGACGCTGTTCTTGTCTCTGATGCGCTGGCGGTAGGAAGCCCGCAGAGTCTTCATCTGACGGCGGTGCTGGACGCGGTGCCTCTTCAGCTGGACCCGGTACTGGTCGGCCTGCTGCTGCAGCTGCTGGAAGTGGGAGTACTGCTCCAGAAAGCTTAGCAAGTGGGACATCACCGCCACCAGGGGAGACTCGGCCAACTGTTTGATGGGGAAACGCATCCTTAAAGTTTATCGACCTGGTTGGGGGTTCGGGGGTGAATTCAAGCCAGCCTTCTGCATCAAGTGTTCGATACCTTTCCTGTTGCCTCCAGCTGAACCTGAGAGGCTCTCCTCTTCTCAGTCTCCTGTTTGAAAGACAGAAAAGCCGCCAGAGGAGTGCAGGCTGGGATGTCTGGGGCAATGTCCTCATCTTCATCACTCAGTTCGTCACTGTCACTGCTGCTGCCTGGTCAAACATTAGGAGAGCAACAGATTGAAGGACTGTTTGCGCTAAATATTTAAAGCGTAGGTGGGAACTCCGCGTGCAGGACATGCATGGTTTCTTTCTCACGAACTCACTTGATTCACTAAATCGAGCACAAGATTTTTTTGTTCTGGAGGCGTGGCCATCTCGTCTCCTGCTCCTTGTTTCCATGGAAACAGGTCCTGGCTCCTGTGCATCGTATTCGAGGGTCAGACCAGACGGTAACAGACACAAAACACGCAGACACACACACACACACACACACACACACACACACGCACACGCACGCACATGTTTTTAACAAAAGAAACACATATTCCAAATCCAGACATGCGCACAACTACATGCAATAAAAATCCAACACTGTGAGGCAACCTGTGGCCTGATTGATGTTTCCAAAAATATCTGAGCAGAAAATCTCTGAGGATGCAAAATGATGTGGCTAGACTCACATCTGGGGAAGCTCCACAGGCTCCATCCAAGGCGTCCTCCTCCTTCCTGAAGACAGTGTAGAAGATGTAGACTAAAAGCGAATAGAAGGCGTACATCTCCACTCCGTCAGAGAGCTCCTGCAAATGATAAATGAACCCGCTAATTTAGTTATTGTGAAACTGATGGAAGGCATAAAAATATCAGACTTAATCTTAAAACGGAGAAGCCGATCATCTAGATGTGCATGTTGAGATTTTTTTTTATTTTTTATGATGCATTTTTCCATTTTCATTTCATCCAGCTGAATTAATTGTCTTCTGTACCTCATCAAACGACTTCTCCCTCCCGATAATGGGAGCCTGTGATTCCAGCCCTTCGTATTCCGATGTCACGCTCCATCTGTGTTAATCCCAACTCCTCTCGTTCAGCTCCTTTTCTCAGGAGCTGCTGGAAGATCCCTGCACCGCCGGGCTCATTCTGTTCTCCTCATCCTTTCTCCTCCCCTTCCTTTTCTCCTTCTCTCCACTTTGCTCCATCCACAAGCTGCGGCTCCACGGAGCATGCTCAGTGCGGCTTCCTGAGCCGCTGCAGTGGTGCAGCTGCAGATGCAGACAGGTTTCATGGAGAGAATGGGGTGACGGAGCCGATGATGACAACGCTGGCCTGGCTTGGTAGAGAAGGAAGAGGTGATTCATTTCATTCTTCTGAGTATGTGAAATAAACAAACATTGCAGGTTGTTGATTTTAAACGGGTGAGTAGTGAAGCAAAGAAAGTCGCGAAAAGTTGCTGAACAAAAATAAATCTTAAAGAATCCAGATTACACAAACTTTGTCTTTTATTGGTATTTTGTTAGTTAGTAATATTGAGTAGTACATGATAATAAAATGTAAGGGGAAAAAAAAAACAGTTTCCAAGTAGATAAAATTTGAAAATGGTATATTTATATGTATTCAGTGCCCTTTACTTGTACAGCCCTAAATCAAATTGAAACTAAATGAAAGTGTCCTTTTTAGGAAATGTATACCATTAAATTTTATTTATGAATTAATAAATGTTGTGGGGAGATTTCTAGAGGAGTTTGATTGGAGAACTACATTCAAAGCTCTGAATGTCTCATTAAGAACTGTTTGATCCTGCATCTGAAAATGGAAAGAGCACAGCACAGCAGAAAACCCACCAAAAACAGCCGTCCACCGAAACTGACAGGCTGAGCAAGAAGAGCTTTCAAAAAGCCCCCGGTTACTCTGGAGGAGCTGCAGAAATCCACAACTCGTGGCAGAATTTAACGCAACAACTGTCGGTTGCACACTCAACAAATCTGATCTTTATAAGATCCAACACCGCAAACATTCAACTTTTAGTTCTGCAAGTAAATATGAGGTGGAGAACTAACCCTGGAGCTGAAGCAGCAGAAGACCTGGGGCGAGGATGAAGGTCGACCTTCATCTGATGAAGGACGACCCCAAACATACAACCAGAACAGCGGTGGAAAATCCCTGAAAAAAATACTGACGTTTGTGAATGCAATACAACAGCTTATTTTGGTCATAAGACCGATTAATTACTTCTGAAATATATACATTTTTAGACAGTAATAAAAAAAAGGAACAAAACAGGCAACTCTATAAACATTCATCTTTAGGACCAATAATGTCCCGAAATGACTTAGAATGCTAAAAGGAAAAACTATTTCTACCATTCCCCTCAGAGTTTGGATTGGAGCCACAGATGTTTTACATATACTGCAGTGAACCAGTTTCACTCTCCTGAAACCCTGGGAGACAAGCTGCAGCATCTTTTCCTGTAGCTCGCTGCAAAACAGAGATGTGATGAGCATCAAACTATGACGGAGACAAAGTTAGAGCTTTGACCCCTGCAGATATTTCGGACATGGATAGTGCTGAGGCTGCAGAGCAAAGGCTTCCTAAACTCTGGGAGGGTGTTTCTGCTTGCCTCAGTCCAAAATAAAAACACAAGCAGGCAAAAACAGACATTAACAACCCCAACTTGACAAGAATTAAGCAGAACAGATAGAAACTTAGAAAACACGAGAAAAGAATATTTTGACTTTTACCTGCATTTTTTCAGTTTTTATCACTGCAACAAAATGACTGAGAATTTGAATTATCACACTGGTGATACGTTTTTATTCAATCTCAGCTCATTTGATATTTAAATGAAGTCTGACTTAGTTTCAGCAAATTTCATTAAAATAATATCTGGTATTAAAACAATGGACTTACTGCAGGGGACTGCTTTCCAACAGACACCCTAGTTTTTAAAAAAATGTTAATTAGCAAAACATCAGTTAGATCTATGTATTTAGTTTTAGCTCATGCAAACTAAATAATACTGTGCAAAAGCTTTAGGGCAAACCTGATTTCTTTATCTTGCTACCAAGGGATCAAACTGATCTCTTAAGGTGGCCTTTATCATTTGATCTTTGGATCAAATGAAATATTTCTGCTTTTTGTTAAAATTTTCCATTTCTGATTTTATGCATGCATGGGAAGACAGAAATTATCTTGATTACACTGCACATAAAAAACCCCCTACAAAAAACAGTGCTGTATAGCAAAGGCAGACCACAACCAAAAGTAATAAAACAAACAAATCCTCATAATAAAACAAAGTGATAAGTTAACAGGAAAATTGAATTTATACTAAAGAAAACAACAAAAAAAACAGTGAAATATGAACACAAAAAATAAGAAAAGAAAAATGAAACTGGATATGCAAATGTGGCAAGATGTAGTCTAAAAAGCACCACTCAGATCCACAACACGTCATAGCAGAGTTTCCCAAATAAACACTTCAAATGTCTTTTCACACTCTGACAAAAAAGGGCCTTTTGGGTTTAATGCCCAACTAAATGTCACCAATACTGTCATTCTCCAAAAACATTTTGAGCTCATTTCAAACTATTTTCTCAGTATATTAGAGATAAAAGGCAGCTTAAAAGTGGGTTAGTTACAATATTATACATATACATATAAATTCTACAATATTAATATACCCAAATGATCTCTAACAGGTTGTAAACATTACTTAAAGATAACCTTAGGCATACAAAAGCACAGAGCAGATACCATAATGTTATTAAATGAAAAGATTGCAAATAAATATGCATAGAACCATTGTAGTTGAATTCCTGAAATTATGTTGTGAATTCTGGTATTATTTCTAAGAATATCATAGGCCAACTTCTGGAAAACCCTCTGATAACTTTCTGGAAGTTCCCTGCTGCAAAGTAAATGTCAAAAACTCACAGCGAATATGTGAATTACAGCAGCAAAAAAAGTGTCTGCTGCTGTGAAAAAAGTGTTTAGCATAGTAATGGTGGAAATGTACATTGTTTTTAGATAATCTGTTCAGTCAAGTTAGGTCATTTCATGTCCCTTTACCGTCTGCAATGAACACTTTACCTCTGCAATAACAAAAATCACCACTAATTTACATATTTATAGGTCAGTCACATCCAACAGAAACTTGTTGAGGGCTTTTGCTGAAAGCCAACAGCCGACTGACAACGACCCCTTTAGAAGACATTTCACAAGTCCTTCTGCAGCAGGTGGAGAGATCAGAGGAGAAAAAGCGTTCGTGTCGGCCCTCTGTGCCAGAAGTAAGGGGAGGCTGAGGGCCACGCCGCCTGCGGCCCCTAACGCATTCCCTGCAAACAGACACACAGTCAGGCAGCAGGACAGAGAAGACAGGCCGAGGCAGCGAGTCAGGACAGTGAGCGTCTCTCCTGAGAGCCAGTCTGAGAGTCCGAGAAGCAGACAGGAGCCGCACAGGAGAACACGAGCCGTGTTGTGGTCCTGACTGAGCCACAGGAGGTCGAAGGAAACCAAAGCCGGAGCCAGAACCTCCCCGGTCCATTCTGCTTCTCTCTGAAGTGTGGAGGCATGGAAGAGGCAAAGAGCTGCAGAGACCCCGAGGAGGAAGAAGCCAACAGAGGGCCCCCTGTGGTCCTATAGAGAAAGACAGTATGAACAGATCCATGGTATGTGGTGAGTGTAGATTTATACAGGTACAACGTGCGTATGAAGAGTGAGAAAGGAAATCGTCACCACTTAGTCTGTAGGTTTTAAAAAGCAAGTTCCACCTATGAATTGTTACTTTGACAAGAGCAAACGCATTTTTCATTTTAGAGAGCTTCACTCAATGCGTTTTAGTGAGTTATGTCCTGCGTTCTTATTGCATTTAGTCTTAAAAATCTATGCCTACCTTAAAGAGTCTATAGGAGGAGAGCAGGGCTGTTGCACACAAAACACTGTTGGAACCAGAGGTGACCCAGTCCATTACACAGGACGCCATTGATCCTGATGCAAATAGACGTCTGAAAACATCCGACAGTCTGCCAACTGGCAACACACAGATAACATCAGAGAAAGTCTAAATAAACGCATTTCACGGAAGTTATTAAAACATATCAGGATGTGGACCAAAAAGGCTTCCTTACTGATAATAACAGAGGATAAAACAGCAAACTCATCGGGCAGGAACAATCAACGGTTTGTTTTTACACGTGGTCAAGCCCTAAGTCCAGTGCGCAAGCTCAAAAAGAATGTGTTCAATGTTGCTCGTAAAAGCTGGACTGTACCAGTTTCTGAAGCACCAACAATAGTCTGTCACCCGACAATGTTTAAAGTAACTCAAGTTATTTTCTTCTATATTCTGATGCAATGTCATGCAAATCTGGATCCCTATTTGCATCAAGTTCCAACTATATGACTAACTATTTCCCTATTTGTGTTAAGAAGCAATTAAGTAGGTTTTTTAATAGCCGGCGATATAGATATGTAGTAAATATATAGAGAAGGGAAACAAGCAGGTATTGACATGCAGGATGCAATTTATACAACAAATTTGCACAACTCAATGTCTAAAGTCAAAACTGTTTGGTCTTGGTCAGATTCACAGTGTTGTCAGTGTTTACACAATTGCCTACACCAGGGGTGCCCAAAGTGGGTCCTCGAGGGCCGGCATCCTGCATGTTTTAGTTCTCTCCCTGGTGGTAGTAACAACCTGTTCAGTATGTCAATGTTCTTCTTAGGCCTCTAATGAGCCATCATTTGATCCAGGTATGTTAAACCAGGGAGAGACCTAAAACATACAGGATGCCAGCCCTCGAGGACCGACTTTGGGCACCCCTGGCCTACACAGAGCATTATTTGAATATATTAGAAAAACTTAGCACACCTTAGATGTTCTTTAAACATATGCA
Organism: Poecilia formosa; assembly: GCF_000485575.1. NCBI lineage: Eukaryota > Metazoa > Chordata > Actinopteri > Cyprinodontiformes > Poeciliidae > Poecilia > Poecilia formosa. Next base: position 257,942 of record NW_006800245.1, on the reverse strand, counting down.
AATCTGTAAAAACATTTTATCTAAATCATTTTTATCATTATTTTGTCTCACTATTAAATTGATTGTCAAATACTTGTTCCCCCCACGGTACGTGAACGCAGCAAAAGTTCGAAAAGTATGGCGGCGGTGTGTTTGACAACATTAACAGAGCAATGGATACGTGACAGACTTCAGTTAAAACACCCTTTTCTTGGTAAGACGGTCTCCCTAAATGGGGCTCGGTATAAAACCTAGTAAATATGGAGGGTAAATTATACACTTTTAAGCTTGTCTTGCTTAAAACGTAAACCTATAAGGCTCTTTCACAGGCCTGAGCGGTGGTAAGAAGCTAACCAAAGCTAACGTAGCATGAACTGTTTCCTTCATAAATAATATATATTTTTTAAAACAGGTGATGTTCGGACACTGAGTCTCCCAGGGACACATGAGGAGAAAATCAGGCATCTTGGAAGTGCTCTGAATCATTTTTGCCGTCTAAAATCTCTGGATCTGTCTTACAATGCCATCGTCTCGTTGGAGGTTTGTTTCTCTGCAGCTCATTCTGCACACGACACGTTTTCCTTTTCCATGAAGCTATTTCTCTTCAATCCGTTCAAACTAACACAAATAAATAGTGCTTAAATGTTACGTGGAAAGAAAAGAATATGTTATTTTACAAACAAAAAAATTTAAAAGTACGACGTGCATATTCAGCCCCTTTTGTCTGACGCCTTTAAATAAGATTTAATGAGTAATTGCCTCCTGCAGCCACCTAATATTTCCAGAATGTCATTTAATCTCAGCCTAAATACAACTGCAACTACAAGTATTGTTTTCCTTCCACTTTATAATCATGTTCTACTTTGTTTTTGTCTTTACATGAAGTCCCAATTAAAGTATTTGGTCTCTCTCACATAGAATATAATTTGCCCTGTCTTTCACACATCTCTAAATTTATTTTTCTTACCTCAGTTATGGTGTTTAGTTATAAAAAAAACAAAAAAAACAATTTTTATTCCTGATTGAAGTTTGTTCTGTTTATATAACCAGGGGGTGAAGCACTTGAAGAAGCTGGAGAGGCTGATTCTTTACTATAACTGCATACCATCCCTAGAAAAAGTACAAGTGCTGTATGAACTGCCAGCTTTAAGGGAGCTGGACCTCAGGCTTAACCCTTTGACTAAAAATTGCCCAGGCTATCGACCACATCTGGTTCACGCCATGCCCAACCTGCGAAAACTTGGTAAGGCATGCTCAAGGCGTCCACGCTCATCACAGGCTTGGATATTTGTTTATTGAGTCCGGTCATTCATGATGTTTGTTTTACAGATAACTTCCCAGTCAGAGACACAGAGCGCAAAGCTGCAATACTTGAGTTCTCCACTCAACGTCCCTCTCTGCAGCAAAGTAGCTTGTCCCTGGACGGACAGCTGGGCCTAGGGTAACACAAGAACGTCTTCACATTCTAGACAAAATTCATCTTACCACCATGATATCTTGTACATTTATTAGCACCTCTGGTACAAATATGAAAGAAGCTTTATAAGAAATATTCTTTTCTTTAAATGGCGTAATCTCACTCAGACCACTGTGTGTTTATTCAGAGGATGAAAACATTATTATTGTACTAAATTGTCAGTGCCAAAATCACTGGAAGTTCTGCTGTTAATGCCTTGTGTCAATCGGACAGCAGTGAGTCTTTTCTCTAACATTTCACAGGATTTAGGGACAAAGGTGAATACAGGGCAATGAGAAATGCCCTCTATGCGGTGAAATATTGTGTTGATTTGGCAGCATGTTTTAGATTATGTTCATAAATCCCGTTTTAGTTTTCTTGTGCGGACCATCTGGAATTTTGCTTAAAATGATGCTGTGACCTTTTGACCAGCGGGTTTTCTCTTCTGACCCACAGCAACGATATCGTGTTGAATTTTGTTGAAGCAACTACCAGAGATCAAGGGGAAGCTGACTCTCTTTACAAGGAAGTGGCGGGTAAAATTTTAAAGTTCAGCAGCAAATTATAATCTGCCTCTTTCACAACTATCTTAAATTTCAAACTGACGTCTTTACATAGAGCCTAAAAGAGAAGAGCCAGATGACTTTGTGGTGCAGAGGTGTTCAACTCCAAAGAAGGTGATTAGTTGCTTTTTTTCCCCCCAATATTTTACATCAAACTCTTTTCTTGATCGGATTGCAAAAATTTCTGAAATCTCCAGAGATTTCAGTTCACATGGAAGTTTTCTAATTTGAAATATTGCCAAAAAATCTATCTTACAAAATGTCTGGAAATGTACCATAAATGTTACTTCTGTTAAAGTCCCAACTACTACTTCTTTTTTGAACTTACTAATAATATTTATTTTATTTTATTTTATTTTATTTTTTTGTAGGAATTGGCCAAGTCCATCCTTCGTTATTCCTCCACTAAAAACTGTAAGTGTTCAAACTCATCCATTATTTCATAGAAGACTCTTAGTCAGACTCATTTTCTCCCCTATTATCTAAATGGTCAGTTTTTGATGTGTCATCCTTTTGAATCTAACACTCATCAAGAGCAGTTGTGCTTGAGTTGTGAAGTTCAGTCCAAGTTACCACTAGGGGGAGACAGAGGCCATTTTATTTATTTTAAACTAGAGCGCGTTTGTAATTATTATTTTTTTTACTTATTTATAATTTCCCAGCTCTTGCTGAGTCCAAAGACTCGCAGATGAACACGCTACCTCATAATCTAAGCTCAACATCACCGAAAGGAGCCGAAAGACCAAAAGTGTCGTTTGGCCCCGTTTTTGAGAAACACAAAACTGTGTCTGGAAAACAAAAACAAACTGACTCGTCCAGCCTAACCAGACACAAGGCCAGGGGTCATTTTACCGCAAATCCTGGTGAGTTTTTAATTTCCTGTGAACCCCTTCACACTAGACTTAGACAAGTCGACAGACGGCAACGTTTATTTCATGACGTATCAGTAACTGTGTGCTTGCCACATTTTCCCCAGCTCAAAGTGAACACCGTGGCTCTTCGTTTGGTGACATTCGCCCTCCCAGTCCGCTGCGTTCTGGTTTAAACCTTGCAGATCACTCCAACCCCGTACTGCATCCGGCCAGGCTGACCTACTCGAGCTTTAACAAGACAGAAGGGAGATCCGACCGACAGCCGCAAGCTGAAAAGAAAAAAAAGGTTGGCCGTTCTCTGTACGCTGAACTGCGGATTGTTCCGTGTTCGTTTAATTATATTTGCTGACGTCTCTGCATTTTTCCCTGTCAGGGTGGTTACCGGAAACCCCTGGAGATGCTCCTCAATTTGGTGGACAAACACTGGCGGGGGGAGAGATCGCTGCATTACAACAACAGCTTCCTGTGTGAGCCGGCCAAAAAAAATATACATATACATATTTCCGGCATCCAATCTCAGGGTCTGGAGAAGATGAATGTGTTCTCATCCGATCTATTTTTGGCTGCAGCTCAGGCGGTGCAGATTCTCTCCATGATGGAGAGCAATATTTCCAGTCGGGAGGCTGAGGTCAGGACCTTAAGACAGGATGTGAACGCGCTTCGCTTCCAAGCGCTCTCACGAGAGAACGAGCACAGAGCAGAAGTGTGTGACCTCTCCGCCCAGCTGGAGGAAGCACGTAGAGAGGCGGTAAGTTGCCTCCACTCTTAAAAAAACACGAACAATACTTCAGCTTTAAGAAAGCTGTTGACGAGTTGACACTTTTAATCCAGGGCAAGCTGAACGAGCAGCTCAGGATCGTGTTGGAGGAGAATGTCGCCCTGCAAAAACAGCTCATCAAGTTGGAGCGGCAGTATCTGAAGTCGATGATGAAAAGTTCACCGGTTACTCAGATCCGAGGTGGGTGCGATCGCCAGAGATGAATGTGAGTCACGTTCCGGCTGTTTTCTGAACTAACAACACTTCTTTGTGTTTGCTCATCCTTAGAGGCTCAGACAGAAGTGGAGGAGCTGAGGAAAGAGATCGAGGGCCTCAGGAAAAAAGTGCAGGAGGCCGAGAAACTCCAAGAACTGTCAAACATGCTTCAGGAAAGCCACAGGTAAAGACGGGGGATCGTCCCTGGGTCGGTGTTTGTACTTGGGTTCGCAGCACAAACATCAGAAGCATTCACACAACCTTTCAGCTTGTCACGGCCATAGATTTAATAGTGTTTTATAGTCATTCATATTTCATTTTACACAAAGTAATACATTTTTGTGAAGTGGAAGGGAAACATGCACTGTTTTCACAATAATTCACAAGTAAAAATCTGAAAAGTGTGGCTTGTATTTGAATTCCAAGCAGCCAAGCGTATGCTTTGTTGTATTTTTTTCCAGTTTAAATGTGGACATTTTTAGAGCATCTATGAACATCAATTTTCAAGTCTTCCCATAGACTTTAATTGGAATTAGATTGCAAAATATAAGTAAGCTTTGCTATCTGTCCGGCTGGATGGTGAACTTTCAACTCGGTCTCAATTGTTTTTCAGCTTCTTACAAAGTTTATTTCAGGTTTGCTCGATCTTCTGATCAACTGACCAGTTGCCTGACGGTGTCAAAGAAAAGCATCCCCCACAGGAATACGGTGCCTCCGCCGTGTTCCAACATGTTGTTTTTAGTGCTAGCCGTCCAACATATGTTAGATTTGCACATAAACCAAGAGGTTCAATTTCAGTTTCATCTAACAGCGTCACCTTGTTGCACATGCTTGCTGTCTCTCCTACATGAGGATCTCTTGTGGCTTTCTTCTTGTCACTCTTCCTGAAAGCTCAGACTCAAGTGTCAGACTAATGGTTGGAATAATTGTTTCATAGCTTTCCTGGCTTTAATCTTCTTCACAACCACATCCCTGGCCTGTCTGCTGAGTTCCCATGATGCTCTTTGTTCCTTCACTGAAAATGATTGATTTGTTGAATTCTGGTTACATTAGATTTTATGTAGGGGAATTAGAGGAAATGGGACTGAACAGATATTTTTATTTGTTCTTAACAAGGCCACGTATTGTTGATCTGTCACGTAAAAGCCCAATAAGTGACCCTGGGAATACTGTAGCAAAGCTGGGTTCTTTTTTGTGTGATTTGTTGTCTGTGTTTATACTGCAGGTCCCTGGTGGCTACAAACGAATGTTTGCTTGCCGAGCTTCGGACAGCCGCGGAACATTAAAGCCATATTGGGACACCAGGATTGCGTGTCAAAGCAGAATTATGCCAAGCTTCATATAAGCAATAGGTACAGCATTTTTGTCATTTTCTGCGTAATTTGAACCGCTGCAGGTCAGGCCATTTGCATTGTGTACAGTCCGCTCGCATTTTAATGAAGTGTCCTTTTATTCTGAATGATTATATATGGGGTGTCCTCTTGATATAAACAGTTAAGAGAACTGCAATTCATTCATGAAAGCTTGTATATAAGAGTGTGTCAGGGCTGTTATGTTAACAAATGATTTTAGGGGGAAACTACGAAGGTCGTGATGTGTTTCCTGGATCTGTAGCAAGATTGTGTCTGCATTTTTTTTTTCCTTCTTTTTTTTTTTTAGGTCAGCCGTGTATCCATCTGCTTTCTACGCTGCCGTGGATTGAATGCATCAGGACTGCAGCTGCACTGTGACTTTATTTATATGTCTGCCTCGGGCCCGGAGAGCCGCTAACACACACACGCACACACGCACACACACACACACGCAAACTTTCCTCCTGCAAACCTTCATACGAGACTTGGCCCAGCGCCTTAGAAGCGAGCTGAATGTAGCCGCGGCTTTTATCTGGATTTTACAGGTCACTGAGCGGATGGTGCGACCGCTGCAGAAGCACCCCTGAAAAGGCCATAAAACGGATATATCTTTTCTGCTTATTTATTTTTCAGTAATGCAATATAAATCAAGAACACACTTTTTAGAGGCATTGAGAACAAGAAAAAGTAGTACACTGCATGCACTTGGGGCACAATAGTACTTGAAAAGTTGTTTTGTTTTTGTTTTTTTCTTTTTTAGAAAAAAAAAAAAACCCAAATATTTCCTCCACATTAAAGGTGCACAATATTTGGCATTAAAAACACAGAAAGATACTCAAGCTAACACCAAAAAAGCTGCTAGTTTCGCACTCGATGCATGATTCTTCATCAGCTGAGGCTACAGGTAGTGTGTCACACACAATACTGTTATGTTGGAAAAATATTTTACAAAAAAATTGTTGTATGCAGTTTTCCCTTGGATCTGGTAGAGTATGTAAGTAAACATTAAACCCCTGCTTTCATCAGGTAATTACCGTGCCTCAGATGACAGTAGCTTCCACAAATAAAAGGTACAGACAAATAGGGTAGCATTAGAGGACAGCTTACTTTGTACAAGTACAAATACATACAGTCATTGCAGGCAAATACAAGGTTTGATCATGATCCCACAGTTTCAATACTTAATTTTATTTATTTATTTATTTTTTAACCAAGAAAATACTTAGGTCTGACCAGTAGTCTGTAATCACATCAGGCACAGCAGTTTAGGAGGGAAAAAAAAAAAAAACCTCTGTCATCTATATGCTTCTGAATCAAATGCAATATACACAACAATGCACGAAGTACAGCAACACAGAAAAACTAAATACCTACGTAAAAATCAGTGTCTTAAATTAGGCTAATTGGCAGAAACTGTTTAGAGTATATACACAACCTTAAAGCAAATATATTAGAGATACTGTGTATAAATCTGATAAGGAGATAACGTAACTAAAATGTTGAAAATACAATCTTGTAAAACTGAGCTTAGCAAGTGGGGGAAGATCGTCTGCCTAAAATGCATGTTGGTTTGTGTATAATTAAATACCGAAAGATCAGAAGAATAATTATGTTTAAAAACCATTATTAAAAGGGCAGGTCTTTTATTACGCTTCATGAATTATAAAGTAGAAAAGTTGTGCCAGAGATTTTAATGCCTCTAATTTACTTCATTAGTCTTAGATGTGTAGACTAATTATCAAAATTAGAGAAACCCAGAAAGGCTAGATGCATAACTTTTTTTTTTAATTGCTTAAAGTGAGATTTTACTCTTGCAAACAAAAAAATAACTTAATTTGATATCTTTTTGAGGGTGTAATGTTTTTCGTCTAACCAGGATAGTTGGACCGATGCAATCATTCCCTACAAGATTTTCTTGAAAAAATACGCACACGAATAATGTGTTTCCATTATTCAAATGGGTTTAGGAATCTCTGCGTTATTTAGTGAGTCTATGAAAGAAACTTAAAAACTGGACAGCAGGTTTCCTAAACACAGAATTGATAAGTGCAGGTGGGGGGGAAAAAAAAGCACTGAAGATGAAATGAGGGATTAAAGTTCTCGAAACAAACAGCAGTTATATCTGTGCCAAACAGAAAGAAAGAGTGCCGGTCATCTTTAACCCGACACCATTCTTTCACCAGACAGGGTAATAGAAATATTTCAAATAAAAAAAAGTGCAATTTTTTTTTTTTGTTTGTTTTTAAATCAAACTGTTCTGTTTTTGTTCTTGGCACTCTGTTCATTGTGCTTGTTAAATATTAAGGGGCCCTATCGTAAGAGGCTCTAGCAGTTCCTCTCATTGGTTCTTCTCAGTGTTTGGCAGTAACTCGCTATCAGACAGGAATGTACCAGCTGGTGATGACTTCGTAAAAATACATGTAAACAGTTTTCCAGTTCTCACACAAAGAGAATAGTTTAAAAACCATCTTTCTTTTTTTCTTTTTTTTTTTTCTTTAAATCTCTCTTACACACAGACGTACACATAAAAACAAACGGGCTGGGAAATGTATGAGCTTGTATTCTTTTGTGCTTTCTAGGAGTACTCTGTAGAAAATCATCTTAAGCGGTCGAGGAAATGTTTTGCCTTCACATGGGTCGGCCATCGGTGGGTTTGTTCACTTTCTTTTCGTACGTCCCTCGATGTTTGTATCCCGATACGTATCCCGAAGTGTCGACGAGGTCCACCCGGCCGGCCTTCCCCTTCCCTCGGCCGGTCTGGTCGAAACGCTCCTTGTGCGAGCCCGTGAACTTGGTGGTGTCTGTGAGGCGGCTCACCGTGGGCGAGGCCACAGCTCTCTGCGGAGCAGTTTGCACAACGTTCGAGTCACAACGGCGATCGCCGGTGAAACCGACGTGAATTTTGTGACGGATGAAGTCTTACCGTGACTCCTGCAATGACCGGCGCCTTCCCCTCAATCAGCTTGAAGACCTCGGCCTCGGCATCCTCTCCAGTCTTTTCTTTGTATTTCTTCCGAGCCAGCTCTCCGAGTGCCACTTTGAATTCCTCGAACGTGATGGTTCGACAGGATTTCTTCCTGAAAAGATGGAGCAGAAGGAGACCAAGTTTAAGTTTGGGGAAGCTATATTTGCAACTATGTGAGCATAAAACCCCAAAAAATGACTATGTAAATGTCTTTGGTATTTTTGCTTCCAACGAATGAGACGTTCCTGTTATCTTGAAACAAAACGAGAGAAGAAAGGTAGAGTGATATCTCAAATAACAAACATCTGAAGATGCTCCGACAAAACCGCAGCTTTTGAAGCTTGCTTTATCAACAGGCCTCTCAGAACAGATTGAAAGGGCTCAGTTCAATTTTTTTTTTATCACCTTGCAGGCTCACAACATGAACCATCCTAAGACACCTTTAAGAACAAATGGGTCCATTAAATGTCTAATTACATTGAAAATCTAAAATAATTAACATCAAGCCTATTAAAATGCATGTAGCTATAATCCATTTCAGACAGTTAAATGGTTAAATTTTGTAAAACTTCAGTGTATCCTATTGGGATTTAAACACAACATATAATATTTAAAAAGATGGGGAAAAGACATAAGATTTGATGTTTGCATTAGTTCTCTCTTATTGTACCTCCTTACAGTCACTTGAACATGCAGAATAAGACCAAGTATCTGTGAAGGTGTGGAATTCCCATGTAACAGATCACACCTTGAAAATATCACAGGCCATCAATCATTGCTGCTCTGAGAGCACTTCAGCTGTTTAACTCGCCTTTTGCCCGTTTCACTTCTACGTTAAAAGCCCTTAGTAACACTAACACAAACACAAACAGCCATTGCTGTGGAGATAAATCACCCAAACAACAGCCTATAAAGCCAACGGTCTCCCCAGGCAACCGTGCTGTCATAGCAACAAACTACAGCAAACAAGAAATGTTTGGGTTTTACTATCAGTTGGACTTTTTCGGTGACCCGGTGGTGGTTTTGTTTTGGAGATCGCTCGGTGGTGAACATCTGATCCTGTGCGTCTGTTTCACGCCGTCTACGGTCAGGGAGGAAGCTGGACTTTCAGCTGCTGCTTCTGCAACATGTCTCTCTTTCTCTTTTCTGTTTCACCATGCTGACATGCTCAGTTTCTTACAAGAAATGGCAAATGGTTTTATATATATATATATATATATATATATATTTTTTTTTTTATTTTTATTTTTTTTAATTGAAATATTCTCCAATAAAAAAGGCAACATATTAAAAGGCCCAAGCAGTATCAGGCCCAATAGGGTGTAAATGTAAAATATGAGAAACCCTAGAAAATAAATCCCCTGTCATATGCTGATGCTAATTAATTGTGAATTATTTATTTGTCACCCATGGCTTATGCTGTTTTTCTGCCCCTGAACTACAGCAGACAGACCTTCATTTGCAGCACACTGCCATATTCCCTGAGCCGTACTGCGATTAGCCAGTGCGAGTTTAGTTGTGTATGTGAAATAAATAAACTTTTGACGCAGGTTAAAAATAAATTCATGGTGTAAAGATCAAGAATGGAGACTCTTCTTCCCCTGCTCAGATATGCCTGGATTAAGAAACTACACAAAACTTAGCCCCTCTGTTCACCTGGGAAGCTCTGAACTGTACACACATCTCCTGATCATATCTCAGTATTCTTCACAATATACCGTGGGTGGGTGTACCTGAATAATACCCAGCATTTGAGATGCAACATTTACATGCAAGACCTAATGTATGCAAAAGAGCACAAATCCACCAAGCCTAAAAAAAATACGTAGAATCGGCTTTTAGTTTCTTACATTTCTGCAGTGATTCTGCAGAACGTTGTTGGCACATTTCTCAGTATTGGCCAACAGATCAGGGTGTAAACAAAACTCCACAGTCACCCACTAGATCCTTTTTGGTGCTTGCCAAGAAAATCATTCCCATGCCAACGGAGATGGTGTCATTGCAGGTGTCTCAAAACAACAAAAATTGCTTTGACTTGATGCAACAGTGAGGAAGGGCAAAGGTTACGTTTCATGGATATAATAAACATTAATGACTAAAATAAAGTAACACACAATCAAGCTACATGTCTGACATGTATCTCTTTAATTTCTTAGTAAAAAAGAAAGATTATCCAGGTATATAATGTGTACTCAGTCCAATTATACATTTTAAAAAGCCAGGTGTTTTTAGGATTATGTTTTTTTTTTCACTACCAAAATACTAATAGTAGTATTGGGGTTGTTACTATTACCATTTTTTTCCACTGTTGGTTCTGAGAACAGACATATCAAGAATTAAAATGAAATACAGTCTATATTGTGCTGTTTAGTGATACAACTGCACTAGTTAATGCATGCGGTGTCTTGGTATAGTAATATTGAATAATCTGTAAATTATTTTTTTATTATTATATAGATGGGCAGTTGTTTTTTATATGAGCAGCATTTGTGTTTGACAGGCTTTGCAGTGATATTCAGGTACCGCCTGTTATCAATAAGACTGCAATGGGTTTCTAAGTACTAATTTTAAATTATCACTTTTTTTTATTATTCTCTCTAATACCATAATAATTAGTGTTATTCTGATATTATTCAGAATAATACTGTATGTCAAACTTTTAAGTTCATATCATACATTTCTATTAATAACTAAATAATACATTTAACTAACATGAAACATAAGGATACAATTTTTTTTTCTTTTTCAATTTGAATAAGGACCTCCATAGACATCAAAACTGCTACACCAGCAAAACAGAAACTTTACAATTAATTAACAAATTTAAATATTGTAGGATTTAGTTAAATTGTCTGTGCTGTACATGTTTAAATGTAAACTTTATTCTCTAAATTATTTAGCACATACGCTGTTAGCGATAGCATATTTATGGCTAAAGACAAATAAAAAAAATACCCTGGTAATAGTTCAGTTTATCAACAAAAATCAGTTATGGGCACCCTGTGCACTTGATAGAGCTGTGCGGATAAAACCCTTTTCTTTGGCTGTCAAACGATATTGAGGTCACAATCATTGTTGTAGCGACTCTACATCAGTAAAATCAGACGTTAAAATATGAATCAACAAAGCCTGAGGAGATAAAAGATGAGCCATATCCAGCCTTTAGTTCTGGCTGCTTTCTGATGGAGAGCTTCGTCTGAATTAAATGAACACATGAACAGATGTGATAATTTAGTACCTCATGAAGACCGAGAGCTTTCTTGGTCTATAATAAGCTCACAGTGATTTTATCTTACCCTGATCTGGAGCAATCAGTTCTTCAAAAGCATTTGAATCCAAAAATAAATGCACAAACATGCCTGATTGTAGTATACTTTTTTTTTTTTTTTTAGATCTGGCATAGATAGTTGTAGAGTAAACAGTCACATTTAAGAGCACTGATAGCATTATGCTTTCATTTTAACGCGAGATGTATGGCTTACTTACTTGACTTTGCTGAAAACGATGTCAACATCAGTGAGGGTGACGTTTTTCCCATCGATCACACCGCAGTCTTTACAGAGTTTGGACCAGTTCTTGCCGTGCATGTCCTTGCCGGTAGCGCGAGTGTCACCGTGGATGGCAAAGCGTCGAAAGGACTCTTCCAGAGCGGTGATCTCCACCGGTGTGGACGAGCCCATACCTCCATCACTGGTCCCATTAGACTCCGTCGAAAGCCTTTTGGATGTTCGGTCTTTAGAGTGTTCGCTGTGTGGCCGTAGAGGGACGGCGCTCATGTTGGGGTGCTTGGCTGTCTGGACTTTAAAGTCGTCTATGTTGTCTCTGCAGGCGGAAAAAGTATGTTTGGCCACGCTGTAAATATGAGAAGTACGTCTGGAAATCTTTCATTTATGTCTACTAAAGCCCCTCTGAAAACAGATCATTGACTTGTAAGATAAAATAAGAACAAGCAGTGAATAAAATATGTGATTGGAGAAAAAATATTTATGGTAATTCTACCTAAGCTTAAACAAGAAAAGTTTGGTCTGATTTAACCACAGACTAAGAAAAAAAAATTGTCTGTTTATTCAGTGAATGTAAACTTCTGGTTTCAACTGTAGATCTGATCTAATCCATATCTGCATGGCTGTGCGCAAGTCCAAACAGTTCTGCGGGGGAAAAAAAAGTCAATCATGCTCTGAGGTCAAGTCACAACTTGCTTTTGGTCTTGTCAATTTGTAAGGTGTTTTCAACATTTTCCTGCTGGGCTGGAAACATCAGATGTGTTCCCAGACTCACGATGAGTGTACAAATGCCTTATAAGTTCTGGCACCAACATGAAACTCATTAACAAATATCTGTAGAATTTAAGGGCGATTAAATCAAAAGGAGAAAGTCATTGGAAAATATAATGTTAGATTAAATAGATGACTACTGAAACTTACTTCTGGTCTCCCATGGTTGAATAGGAATTTGAGTCCTTCTGTGAAATGCTTGTATTAGATGATTTTTGTGTTCTTCTTGTGCTGTAAAAAAAAAAAAAGGAAAATATAAAAAATATAAGGATGGAGGTGATTTACGACAGTACACGAGTTAAAACAGAGGCCAGAACAGAAAGGAGAATAGACTTAAAAACACAATATTCTTCAGATCTTGCTAATAAAGAAAGCTGAAGACTTTTTTTTTCTTGTTTAACAGTTCCTTCAGATGACTGGTCACCCAAGGTTTGTTATTTAATATCTAACTGTTCTGGTGGAAATTGTGTTGTCCACACAGACGTTTACATAATCAGTCACACTCAGTCATGCCATAAATGTCTTCTTCATGTCGGTGGCACAGAGCAATCCAATCCGTTACCTTAAAACAACCCTGTAGAGCTTCTTGAGCTTCCTGTGACCACTTTCTCACAGTCCTTTTTATTTTTAAAAGGTTGTCTCTGAACAAGGGGTTTATATTCTGAGTGGAGAAAACAATGCTGTGATCTGATTTTCCAAGAGGAGGTCTTGCTTTGGAGATATATGAATCTTTGACATTTGTGGAATACAAATCCAGTGTATTGCTTTCTGTGGCAGAGCGGCTGTTAAACTGTTGAAGCGATGGCAGTGTAACATAGGGTGAAGTGTAATTAAAAATCATTAGATACTGCTACAAATGCATTGGGATGTTGTGCTTGGTAACAACGAAAAATGATGACTTCGCATGCATTACTAAATAACACTGGTGAACTCGCTTGGTGAATAATATGGACAAAAACTTACTGATGCTCTTCCAGCTTTTGCTGCCTTAATTAATCAGCTGCTGTTGTAAACTACCTTGTTGCTATGGTTACGCATCATAACAAATGTGCAAACTATAAAAGGTAATAGCAAATAACAATCCAGCATCCAAAAGGCAGATTTTCCAAAAAAAAAAACAAAACTAAATAAATAAATAAAAATCGCAATGAAAGTAACAGAGATACTTCAACGTGCTGTCAATTCCACAAGTAAGAATAAATGCTACACTCAAAGATTATGTACTCTGCTCTACATTTTATCAACCACAGAAAAAAACAATAGATGTTTGAGTGTCATCCAAACACGTAAATACTTACAAAGACGACATTTTTACAAGGTACAAAGTGTATAAAGTACATAAAGAGTACTCGTGAGCAGTTTGCTTTCTTCTAACTGCCCAAATTCTTGTTGACAAGGTTACAGAGGAAAAATAAGTAAGAGATAGTTTGCTCCTAAGAGCGCTCACTCGGTCATGTTTCTACAAATATAATATGGCAAAGATCGTTTGTAGTCGAGATGTCACACTCTAATCAAATTTAAAACTCAACTTTTTTTTAGCACTACTTTGCATGGCTTTGAAATTAGTCATACAATTAGCTGAGTGTGAACTTATTTAGCAACTTATTAATATAGCATATTTACACTACAAGCTAATTTACAGTATTTGACAGAATGGCATCCCATTTACACAATTAAGTACAATGAAAAATGAGCTGAAATGGGTCCAACATGAGTCCTAACTAGACTCAGCTCTCACTACCTGCTTTTGGGGCTGATTTTATGAGAGTGACACCCAAAGTGTTAGCCAGCAAACCATGTGGGCACAATCAGTTTTTAAGAAAAAAAAGCCTGTTTCTTCTGTACGGCTTGCAAATGTTTCTAGGTTTGCGCGAAGAATCTGAAAGTTTTTGTTGATTAAAATGTCTTTCACTGTGGAGAAGATAGGCCGTATTGGCGATTATAGTTTTCTGTCAGGTGTCTTGCTCTGAGTGCTGTGCTCAGTATGCCTAAGCAGCTGTTGTTGAGTCTGACCACAGCTCAGACACTAGTTATTAAATTGTAAAGAGATTCAAAGCAAAGTGGTATGAAGCAGAACATTTTTCTGTGGGTTTTGTCTCCACACGATAGACCGGAGGCCGGAGCTACACCAAAAGATCAGAGACGAACAATGTTAGCTTCAGCCTAACTCTTGAACAAACTGCTCCATATGGAAACTTCATTAGTAGGAACACAATATGCGTATAATTGAGCAGTGGAGCTGCAAGTGTCATCTCGGATAAAACTCCAGAAACAAGTTGATAGAGCTACAACCATTTTAGATAATGCATTGCCTTCTGTCTATTTGTCTGTTTTTACGTTTTTGTACAAAACCATTAATAGTGTCTCTAATCAGTGATCAGAATGCCACATGCCAAATTAAGAATTCCCGCTATTTCATGTCTATAAACACATCAGCAGTTAAACCCACAGAGGAGAATTTGAAGTACAGTGAAGGACCTTGTTTGAGTAAATCTGGAATTTATCTATTTTTCTATTGGATTCAAAATTGGTACTTCCATTAAGAAAACTTAAAAACAAAAAACAAAAAAACTCTAAATTGGTCAAAATAGAATTTTGCAGGTTAGACCAGAAAGAGAACAAGAAGTTAGGACTGGTGAGCAAAAGCCTGATCATGCATCTCAAAATGTACCCAGCTGGGTTTGCAACAAAGTGGAGAGGCTCCATTTTTGGTTATAACAAACAAAAACG
Organism: Poecilia formosa; assembly: GCF_000485575.1. Classification (NCBI taxonomy): domain Eukaryota; kingdom Metazoa; phylum Chordata; class Actinopteri; order Cyprinodontiformes; family Poeciliidae; genus Poecilia; species Poecilia formosa. The sequence continues at coordinate 242,778 of NW_006800245.1, read as the reverse complement.
AGCAGCTTAATATTTTAAGACGTGCAGTTCAAGGTATTACATCATAGTAACGGAAAGAGACAAGCAGTTTGAAAACAACCAAATTTTATGAAGCAGCCTCCCAGTCTTTTTTTTTTGCAACAATCATGATTTTTAAAGTGATTCTGATCTGAATATGTAATGTACACCAATGTGCAGAGAAACATCCAAAAATCAAAGTGGAACAAATGTGTTAACTTCAACAGCCTCCAAATAAAGACGATTAAGGTTGACATTGAAATTATTTGTTACCTAGTCAAAGCCTTAGTATAATATTCCTATTTGGCATTGGTTTGCTGTGCTGTGACTTATTTTCTCTATTTTCCTCAGGATGACTTCACACAGTCTGAGCTGAGTGGTTTCTCTCTAAACCTGATTTGCATGTATAAATAAAAGAGCAGCAGCCTCACTCCTCCTTAAGTCAGCTATTAATACTCGTACAAGGTGGTAAAAAGAAACACAGAGTGTGAAAGTAATGCAGTCCTGCCTGCAGCACATTTATAGGAAAATATCATAATATTCTAATCGCAGTTGACGGGTTTCTGCTCACCTTTCTGCTGCTCCCATACTCAGCTCAGCATCCTTAAAGAAATGAAGGTTTGACCCGAAAGCCACTAAAATAGCCTACTCACAATCACTAGTAAAAAAGATAAATCCAGCATGCAATCCAGAGAAAGAGCAACTTTTCTGTGGATTAAACCATCTGCTCCCCTAAGTCGCCGGTAAAGAGCGTTCACTCACCCCTGGGAGGCCGTGGCAAAAGCGAAGGGCTTTGTCTCCGTGACCAAATGACCCACAGTCTCAACTGTGACCTCACTAAGTACACATGATACTTAAATACTCAGAAAAGTTCACGTTTTCAACTGCCACACACTAACAGCGCATAATGCCATTATATTAAGCCACTCATTATAAGAGAAAACAGAAGAGATTATTAATGTGTATGAATAATGGCATTTATAGCTATGGACACTAGGAACCCATTGTCCGGCGCTAGTGGCTGCTCGGTCTGACCCCATGCCCATTTCTGAACACATACGCATGGTGACATCGCAGAGCAACACTATTGACGGCAGAGCTTTCTGTCATATGTCATCCAACACTTGTGCCAAGACAAATGAGATAGAGGTCCCTAAGGCCTCAATGTGACGGCTCTGAAACACAGAACAAAATAAAATTCATACGAAGAAACCTAGAAATCCTGCTGCAGCTACAAAGCAAACACATTCAATCAAACTGCAAAGTTACCAAATTACGTTTACTAGGCAGCTTAAATCCTAATTAATTTTACAGTCTGCTTATTGGCTCTTCAACCCTTGTGACATGTTATCCATCTGTCACCATTATACTCATTTCCTTTCTGCAGGTCTGCCTATGAGTTTCAAAAACAGAAAATGACTGGATAGATTGAGCCAGTATTTAAATAAGTGCTTTGTGAATCAGGATTTAAACATTGCATCTTTGCAGGAACGATTCCACATTTTACCTTCAATAAAAACACCCCAAAATTGAACATAAATTTGTTTAACATGATCTACTTGCTTATATATAAAGCACTTTAATTTATTTTTTAAAAAATTAAAAAAAGACTAACTCTCTTTCTCCAACTTGGTCTTTCATGACCCACAGAGAGAATCCATCCTGAACATGAGGATGAAGATGGTAACATGAGTAATAAAGAAAGAGGATGACATCATGCGAGGAAAAATATCAATGTAATAAAGGAACTGTGGTCATAGAGAACATAAGAGGTATTAGACAAAACCATGAGATCGGTAAATAATTGGGACGTAACCGAGTTGTAGGAAAGAAGCGTGCAGTGACGGGGGCTCCGATAACAATACGAGCAGTTTACTTGTGAACTAGATGTTTTTGGATGATGCCCAGAGGACGCAAATACAATTATTAGTTCTGATGTAATCAGGGCACAGGTCAGAATGAATAATTGTGAAGTTGGAAGTAAAAACCACGAATATTCTTTAAGGATAATCAGTTTGCAAGTGTAAAACACATCCACGGGTGAAAAAATATTTTCCAGCTAAATGTTTAATTCTTACATGACATGCAGTGATGTATGTGACTGGAGAAAAAAGATGAGAATATCATGCAACAGTATTATTAAATACCATGTTTATTGCCAGTGTGAGCAAATCAGTGTGCTGTTGTTGTTTTGTTTTTTTTCCAGTTAATTAACTTAATCACAAATATTAAAGGTTAACTGATTCACATAGATTAGACGCAATGAACCTATCCCTTCAGCTTTAAGGTTTTGCAACCAAGCTGTATAAATAACTTGGACAAAAATGCAGACATAAAGCCATGATCGTACTTTTACACCGAATGTGTTTTCTGTCATTGCTCTAGTTCCCCTGTGAATCCTCAGAATATATTCATTTTAAATTGGCTTTTCAGGCTGATTTTTCACCAGTCCTTTTATGGTACACTGATGATAATCCAACATACAAATGCAGTGGTTTTAAAAACAACAGTCGGATAGTCCTTCTTCCTGGCAGCGTTGGTAGAGTTCATAGAAAAACTAAGAAGCCAACCATAGAAAGTTGTTTAAATATCAAGCCAGCATTATGATCTTGTTAATGGCTACAAAAGCGTACTTTGTTTTAGCACCTTGCTAATATACCTTTAATATATCAGTGTGAGTGTATGAATATAATTCTGGTTCTAGAAAATCCACAGAATCAAACTTGCGTTCCAAATTAATATATCTAAATATTTATAAACTGTATGTTGTGCCATCCTTTCACCCTGAAAATTGAATGGTTGTGACACTCATGATGTCTGCTAAAGTCTGTGCACAACTAAAATCACTTGTACGTTTAATAAAAATGTAGAAACAGAGAGAAGTGTCAATAAAGCTTTTTTTTTTAGCAGGTTTCAGAATTTGAAACATTTGTTTAAAACTTTGAACTTCACAACTCTGCAAATCCGTACTGGGAACAAAATGCCATGAACAGCCTAAAAAAAAAAGAAGAAAAAAGGAAAAGCCTAAGCCCAAAAAAAAAACTCTTAAATATTCCAAACTTTCAGAGTCTTCTGAGTTATTCAAGCAGCAGTGAGGTTACAGTTCAAACATTGTGTGTCCACTGAGTTCCATCAGTATTCAATTATTAATTTAGAGTGGATACTAAATTAACATAATTTAGTCTTCAGAGCACATTGTGTGTTTGCATGAGCTGGTCTAACAGTGACTGAGACTCTGGAAAACAAAGAAGTCTTTTCACTCCACTCCTCCAATTTATTGTCAGTCAATTCAGCTGCTTGAGTGCTCTCCTCCTTAAACAACACCATTCTGAACACATGAAAGAGTCACCATTAACATTAAGGGCAGACAGTCATTTTGAACCATTTAAAAGAAAAAGAGATGGCAATCCAACATATCTTTTTTTTTATGGGACCGCATCGTTTCACTGAAACTTGATCAGCACAATGATCATTTTACGACTGTGCCATGTTTTCTGCTCCAATTTGCCCCAAACACGCGAGCTGCCATTTGGTTAGAGGCAGATCTCCAGAGACAAATCTGCGACTGGATGACAGCATGCTTACATACGCTTGCCTTCTGGCCCTCCACTGCACAGATGAATGCTTTAACAATAAACTGACCCAATTTGAACTGCTTCTATTCATAGCAACAATGGGCGTGCCATAACCAAAACAAAAAAAAAAAAACACACACAAAAAAAACACTGGATTTGCTCGAAAAGGTAAACGAAACACACAGACTGAAATACATCGGTACCAAAGAGAAAAGACTGCGCTGCTAATTTGGCAGATGGTATTTGGCTCACGAAGTGATGTCACCGTTGTCAAAGTGATGTGTGCGAGTGGTTGAGCAGGAGGACAGTGTACACCTCCGCCAGGGCGCCACAGTGAGTGGGCATGCAGAGATCCCATCTGTTTTCTGTCCAGACCAGCATCCTTCCCAGGCAGATGCTCTGGAATGTGACCTTATCAGACGTTCACGGCTGCAAACTGAAACAGGTTTAACTTACAGGACTAGGCCAGATGTGTCCAGGTTTTAACTGGTTATGTTAAACATTTGAGAAATAGGGATGGGTTGGTAAGAACGTATTCCAAAAAATAAATTGAAAAGTTATGCTCTCAAAATCACAAAAATATTCCTCCATTTACGCTGTTAAAAGTTATTTTAATAAAACGCAAGAGTGACTGGAGTCTTGTCCGGCTATGTGGAGTGAAGTAAAACCTCAGTACCCCTCCCTTACCTTTTCTGGCACACACTGCAGTCACTCCTACACAGTGAAATGTTTATAAAGTCGAGGCATGGAAACTAAAGAAGCACCACCTGTTGCTGTTTTTAGGGTATTTCTTGCTTGAAATTACAGTCGACACACACGGGCTAGAGCAGCATGCGTGTGTTAAGCCACAAGAGCAGATAGCCTGGCTAACTCACCAGCTAACATCAACTTACAAAACTCTCAGTGTCAATGTGTAAAAACAAGATTGACAAAAAGTGATCATTTTCTGCATAATAAGCATGTTTACTTAAAATAATCTACTAAATCCAAAGGTTGTTTTTTTTTTTACATCTACTTTGAATCTTCCAACTTTGTGTGAAAAAGATGTGTAAATAATGAAAAGACGACAAATCTTTTCAAACAAGTTTGAGTTGACACTGACTTTAAATTTATTTTGCATCTAGCACAGTAGTTCTTTCTTTTTCAAAACCTCTTCTGTGCTTATTCTTGTTACTTATGTGTTACATATTGAAAAACAGTTGAGGATGACGATTTACACTTTACACATTTACACATTAAATTAAGAATAAACCGGATTTCCTTTATAAACCACAAACTGAGAACAGCACGTGTAAAAAATGAATAAAGCAGCATTTACTTGAATGGTTGTAATACTAATATTTTTGACACAGCTTTATTCCATCAGCTACTGCGACCCAGACACGCACCATTCACTGGACATGTTTGTTTTTTACTTCATTTGTATATTTTTTTTTTCAATTTAACATGCAGAAGTGAAATATAGTCAAATAACATACACAAAACATAAACAAAGCAAACACTTATGCAGACTCTCCCCAAGAAGAAATGATACCCAAGAGACTCACAGGACAAGTTTAACACAGAGAGATCATTGGTGCTGCACTGCCTCCTGCCTTCATTTCCCATGTAAATAATTATCAGCCTGTCTGTAAATAACCAACCAATGGTTGTTATTTAGTCTATTTTATGGACTAAAGGTTCATAAAATAAAAAAATGCCAAAATTGATAAGACTGAAAAAGGACTGACTAACAGACAGCAGAAATCTTGGCCCCTTATCAGTTTAGCCATTAATTTCAGCCTCCAGGTTCAACTGACAGTTGAGATTATCTGCTGGAGGTCAGAGGTTAGTGGCCTATGCCATTTTTAAGGGAGCCTTACTTCAAAAATCATGAACTATCCTTTTAAAGCTTTTTGTGTTCCATTGTTACTTCACCTTTACATCCAGACAAGTGATGTTCTTTGTAATCTGCGCTCCTCTATCCGTTTCTCTTGAATGCTTACGTAATCGATGATACAACCAGACTCACTCAGGAGCGGCAAGCATGCTTCAACAAAAAGACACAACAATCACAGCCTCTTTATTAAACAAGGTTTACTTAATCTAAATACAGTCTCCAAGTCAATGCCCAGTTTGACGACAGTCCCATCTCCACTCTGCTTCTACACAGCATGTAAAAGCAAAAAAAAAAAATCACAAAGTTGAGCCCAAAGTCTAAGATCACCAACAATCTGTCTCCAAGTCCTCGTCTCTCCAGTAATCCAAACTGCTTGGTGACTCAAATATCTTGGCAGGCAGAGGGATATAGAGATGTTTTAAACAAACTGCAGCAGTTATTGTTGGCAGCCGCATCCCGAGAAGCACAGGCAGCATATGAGAAAGCACAATGGTTCTGTTGCAATTGTTTTATTTTTAATAAAGAAAAAAAAAAAGATGCATGATCAGACACACAAAGGTGTCACCAACACAGCTAAGATGAAGCAAAGTCTGGTGGGAGAAGCATGACTCAGCTCTAAGTAGAGCCCATGTTATTTTTGATTAAAGCAGACTGGACGTTAGAAGGTTTTGGCTGCTTAGGAGTTCAAACTCTCCTAATTCCCCCTTCACCTCCAATTAAATAGGGATCTATGGTCCCTATTTATTCTGAGAACAGTCCCTTGATTCTAGAAAGATGTGTGGGATTTGAGCCATCACCAACAAAAATGAGATAATTTACAGTACACTCTGAGGTTAACTGGTTGTGACAGAGCCCAGAGGCTCTTGAACCAGCGCAATGTTAAGCTGTGCTGAAATCTGGGACAAACTCAAGTCGCCATGTCTTTATTTCAGGCAAACCCAGTTCAACCTTTGGGGAGAATATGGCAGCAGAGGCAAGCAGTAAGAAGAAAACAGACTTTTTACTTTGATCACATTTGTAACCAAATCTGGTTACAGATGTGATCAATGAGCTATTAATGGTCTGTCATTAATTAGCTGTCAAACAGTTTTGCAGTATAATGATGTGATCACAGTATGGCGGTGGACACGTTTATTGCACTCCCCTGGTAAAAAGGAGAAGAAAGTCTTAAAATAAATATATCTTTTAATGAAGTATCATAATCTTATGAATTCAACCTTTTCATTTTTACGGAAGCGTACGGAAGCGCATTGCTATCACGCAGGAAAAAAAATTTTCGATCGCTATCTCGTTATAACGTGATAGTATGTCGTTTTAACGAGTTACGTATCTCGTTATAACGAGATAGCGATCGAAAAAATTTTTTTCCTGCGTGATAGCAATGCGCTTCCGTACCATTTTGATGTCTCTGGTGAAGAAATAAAAAAAAATCAACATCGAAAATAATTTTTTCCACAAACACCACCAGTTATTTTTCCATACTCTTTACATCCTGTTTCAATTAATGTTTCCGGCAATTACATATAGAGCGCAATCTGCACTATGCTGAGTTACACAGCTGATATGTTTACAGATAGCTGTAAACATTTCTATGATGTTTGCAGCTGTCTGTAAACAGCGCAGATATTTAAGAAGAATCAGCTACGGTCCGAACCAAGCTGCCCGCAGCATTTAGTCAGTCCTGAATGAGGCAACAACAGTAATAAACATCATCATCCTGTTTCCATGAAATGTAAATATGATGTGACACAGAGGCTCATTGCTCATAGCCACTCTTCAAACTAGGAAGGACAAGAGAACCTGCCACTCAGGTACTGTATGTGTGATCAGTCAGAAAGTGGAATGTCTTCTCTGTTCGTATGTATAAATGAGAACGTTTGACAGCTTGAACTGTGACAAACGGGGTTGGTCACAATTTTTGTTTCCACAGTGAAATATGGAAAAAAAAAAAAAAAAGTGGAATCTTTGGGGACCCGGTGTCTCCATAAAACCCTTTAGATCTACTTATTAGGCTTCTAAGGAGGCATTCCAGAAAAAAAAAGTTTCTTCTGTGGTACTATTGCAAAAATAAGCAAAAATTTGCCAAGCTATACAAGGATGTCAATGTACTTTGGTCAGATGAGAACAAGATTGAACTTTTCAGCAACAAACTTCCCAAGCGGGCTTAATGCAAAACTTAGGTTGAATGTGTGAGGCATCTCATGTCTGCTGTGGAGCACAGTGAAGGATTTGTGATCCTGTGGGCCTGTTAAAAAAAAAAAAGGTGTGAGGAACCTTTTTAGGTGTTTGATATCAGGTGTCACTTGGAATACTATAGATTTTAAATAAAACTGTCTGATTATTGCATTTTTCCTGCAGGATTAATGATTCAAAACGTAAAAACAAATCCACATGGGAATGCACCAAAGACCATTAGTGAAAGAGAAGAGAGGTTAAGCAAGAACTCAGGATTGAGTTGGATTTAAAGAGACGGTCAAAGATTCTTCTCTCTCATGATGCTTAAAACTTGCACAATGTTTTAGAAGATTAGATGCTGTTTAATTGTATGAAATATTAAGAAGAGCACCAGGAATTGTGCCTCGAAGGATTTCTATGAAAACAGTTATGCCTAAACAATAGACTTTCCTACATTTTTGTAGTGAGCTCATGATACCGCTATAAAAGATGGGTATGTTTTAAAGGCTGTTTGCACACTTTTACCAGGGGTCCCTATAAACACAAGAACATCCTGTCCTCCATTCTTCGGGAAGCTAATATAAGAGGGAGGGGAACTTTTTTTTTTCAAGGATAATTATATAACCACCTACACAAAACAGCAACTTGATGTAAAGGCTACGGCACACAAGCCCCTGTATCATTCAGAAACGTAAATAATGTTTACTAGAGGACCCTTCACTGTGGCTGTAAGCTCATCATGTTTACATTACTGAATATGGCTGCAGATTCTGCAGACTGAAGAGCATCTGAGCGCGTTTTCAGAAAGAAACATGTTACATAAATGTGCAAATGTCAGATTCACACAGAGTCCACGTGATCCGTTTGTTATTGTGGGGCCACATATAGAAGCTTGGCAATCCCAAAAAAAAAAAAAAAAGTACCGAGATGACATGGCAGCTTTAAAGGGCTAATTAAAAATCAGAGTCAAAAGAGACATGCAGGACTCTGCAATCAGCTGTACTCGCATTCGTGCATGAATCATGTAAGCCAAAACTAGACGCATTAGTACAAGTTTTAATTAATCGTACCGTTTCGATCACCCAATGACGTAATCCTTCAGCGCTCCCTGTCGATTTCAGAAAATCATAATATTGCGCGTCGATCGGGAGCCCTCCTCGCAGATCTCCTTCCTCCCCCGCTGCGTGCTCTCAAATCTGCCCGACGGTTCAATCCCCTGCGAGATGCTGAAGAGAAACCAGGCCGCTGATTGGCTGCCACCGTGCGCGAGGAGCCGTTTTCCGCCTTCCTCCGTGTTGTTGTTGAAATTGTGCTGCTACGGTAAACAGCGGAGCAGCGCTCGTAAACATGAATGGAGGAGGACGTCAAAGACAGCTTTATTCAAGTTATATTTACATTTATTTCTGCTAATAAGCTAACAGAGCAGTAGGCACACAGCAGTAATTTAGTATTTATCAGAACCCTCGTTGGAGTTCATTTAATTTCTGAACTGTGGGTGACCAAAGGGAATTTTCCTCAGCGACTGCCTTTATATTTCATCATCTATTTCTTCTATTGGCTGAAGCATTTCTCTTAACAGACTTGCCCTCTGAACCTTGCTTTCTTGATGTCCAGTGCGCTGAGGTTATTACGCAATCAGAGTGTGATGTGCTGGACATGGATGGAGGTTATGTAATCCCTGCACTCCTTATGGTGAAGCATCTCCAGTTTTTTTCTTTCCTTTCCTCACATCAGATGCATATCTTAAAGGCATGCAGCAGGAAGTGGTGAAAACACTTCAGAGCGGTGGCATGGTTGATCATGATGAAAGCAGATCGAGCAGACTGTAATCACGGGTGACATAATTGGCTGTTCAATCTGATTCAAACGCGCCTCCGTGTGGTCAACTCGCAGATGTGCGTGTGGATTTCGATAAAACAAAATAGAGGCTGTCCTGTCTAAGCCCTCAGCGGGGAAATTCAGGTGTACCAGACAAACAATTAGCACACATCAGGGGTAAAAATAGCTAAAAATAAATATTTAATTAAATAAGAGTGTGTAATAAAAGCAAAGTTACAGTATAAGAAGATGTTCGTTTAATTTCTGTACAAACAAAGCTTTAAATATTTTAAGAAAAACTTGAGGGAAAAAAAAATTACAATGCGAGAAATAAAAATAGATAGACGTTAAATCATACAAAATATCCTTTGAGAAATTAAACAATAAAACAAAACAACCCCTCTCCCCCACATCCAATCTGTTTAGCAACTGTGGTTTCAGCTCCAAAACACTCTTCATCGACATACAGAAAAATAAATGTGGTGCTTCAGTTTCATGAAGCATATTTTCAAAGTAGGGAAGAATTATTGGTATCCCTAAAATGTAACCCTTTGTGTTTGAAAACATTCAGAAAAGGAACAATTCAACTAACTTTGTGCAAAATTGAACTGTCATTAAAAAAAAATGACACAAAACAAGCAGAAGATACCTTACTTCGCTGTTCCTCAAATTAACAGCGGGCTAAGAGATTACAAGATAAACATTTAGATTTCAATTTTATTGTGCAGATGGGTTTAGTGTTTATGATGGAAGAAAAAAGAAACTGCTGGAGAAATTTGGATTGATGGTTTGGGTTGATAGCCTGAGCTGCATATACAGAACCAGAAGGGCTACAAGAGACATCTGCCCACAGATATAAAAATGTAAGACTCCTGCTTCCAAAAACTTTAACCAATAATCAACTAGCATTTGAAGATTTAGAACTTCTTCAGGACTGAGTGGCTTGGGCTTCAGCTAAAGAAGTTCTTAAATAATTGATCAAGTGACTGAATCTGAAGTGAGGAACTTAACTGATTAAAAATATTCCAGTCCTTAATACCAACATAAATATCTCCCAAATCTGCCTTAGACCAAAATGACATAAGAAGATTGATACAAAATACGAGAAGTCCAATATCAAACCATTGTGATGTGTAAAAAGCCGAACAAAGTCTGCCTCTATAATCTATTTATCTACCGTGATTACACTAAATCAAACACGTTTCAATTATTTCTGAAAATAACTATCAATTTAGGGTTACAGTGTTAATGTACCAATAATTCTGACCCAAGCAGCAACTTGTTCCTGATGGCATCAGCTCCCATCTCTTTTCAGACGGTCACTGAGATGTAGGATCCTGAGCCATAACTGAGCAGCCCAGAGGGTCCTGTGCCTCAGGAGTGAACTTTTCACTGGTTCCCTGATCTTCCTCATGTCTGTCAGGCTTCGGACTCATGATGACGCTCATTGATATCGGCCCTTAATGACAAAGAGAGAAAAAAATGTAGTAAGAAAATGTAGAAAAAATTTTTTTTCTACAATATTGTGCTTAATATAGAATTAACCTTCATACTTAGCAAATAGAAAAAGAAATGGCATAGATATTTAATTAATTTTGCATCAGTGCTTAATGGGAAAACACAGTGCCTTGCAGTTGTATTCACATCTCTTTACTCTGCTACCCTTAATTCAGTGTAATGCAACCAACCACCCTAAAAAGACAACTGATTGGTCAACAGAGTCGACCAAAATGTAATTTATTTTCACTACAAATCCAGCTGTTCTGTGAAGGCCTCAGAGGGAGGTTTCTGAGAAAATTAGTTGAACAAAACGCATCATGAAGACCAAAGAACACAGCAGGAGAGCTGAAACACGGTGGTGGCAGCATCATACTCTGGTGATGGTTTTTCTTTTAACACAGACAGTAGGGATAGCAAGAGTTGCTGTGAAGGAAAATGGAGCTAAATGATATTCAAAGAAGGTCTTTGAGGCAGGCACATAACTAATGAGGCAGGCACATAACTGATGAGGCAGGCACATAACTGATGAGGCAGGCACATAACTGATGAGGCAGGCACATAACTGAGGCAGGGACATAACTGATGAGGCAGGCAC
>NW_006800245.1:220633-230929 GCF_000485575.1 Poecilia formosa | reverse complement strand
TAATTTATTTTCACTACAAATCCAGCTGTTCTGTGAAGGCCTCAGAGGTTTCTGAGAAATCAGGAAGACCAAAGAACACAGCAGGAGAGCTGAAACACGGTGGTGGCAGCATCATACTCTGGTGATGGTTTTTCTTTTAACACAGACAGTAGGGATAGTAAGAGTTGCTGTGAAGGAAAATGGAGCTAAATGATATTCAAAGAAGGTCTTTGAGGCAGGCACATAACTGAGGCAGGTACATAACTGATGAGGCAGGCACATAACTGCTCAGATTTGTTGGTCTGAGATCACAAATATGATCAATTATATAGGTTTGTGGTTGTAATGCTATTTTTTAAGCTATGTCCATGAATATTTTTTGCAAGGCACTGTGCATATACAGTCAATGTAAGTGTGTATATTAAAAAAGTATACTTGTTTCATTCTGTGTTGGATTTTCTGTCCCATAATTGAAACTATTCTCTTTTTCTGCAGACTTCTTAAAGTTTTCCAGCTAAGAAAAAGAAGAAGAATATTAATGCAACACAGCTGAATTTCTTATACTATACATGGACTTTTCTTTTTTTTTCCCCTCCAGATAGTAGAAGTGAGTCAATTCTGTTACCTCTGTACATATAGAGTCTGACAGTCTGCTGGAAAGTTGATTTGTGTTGGCAAATCTGAAGAAACTGTAGGAAAGTTAAAACATTACTGATCTCTGTAAAAACCATCTGACGGTTCTTTAAGGTGCTGAGATGGATTATTACCTTGGACTCTGTGGTAACGTTTGCTCACAATTATTTGATGCATCTCGGTTCTATAAAACAAAAGAGATTTCTTTACATGAAGGACTGAACACAAATAATTAGCAGAAAATAAAGTCCCTACCTTTTGAGAGCCTGTATAAGATTTTGAAGAGCAGGCGCTTGCACTTTTAGATTCAGTCTTTCGTCTTCTGTCTTGTTTCTCTCGCTTGCTCTTTACGTGATCATATGTGCTTATGCCTTTGTAAACTGGGAAACCAGTGGGAAAACAGGTGGAGGATGAAACAGTGAGGGTTCTTGACAGGGAGAGGAAGAAGAGATAAAAAGAAAGGACCACTTCACTTACACAGGTAAAGGTGAAATCCCAGCAAGTGACAGAACAGCAACATGCAGACGACGCACAGCAGAACCGTTACGAAGGCTAATGTAAGGAGACCAGCTGAACTCATCTTTACAGAAGCTAATGGCAGGAACACCAGCCACGTTGTATTCCCCAGCATTGCTTTAAAAAGAAGAAGGAAAAGAGAAGTTACAGCAACATTTTTAAAATCATGCCGTTAACATCATGAAAGACGCCAAACTCACTCCCAAACTGTGGTGCAGTCCGTAAAATGTGCGGATCCAGGTAATGTTGGACAAATATGAACAAAATGACAACAGTGAGCATGAAGACTGCGAGGATGGCTGAAATTAGCGCCACAAAGAAGAACCTGAAAGTAGCAAGAACTGAGAGTTTGCTTATGACGCACGACTGGCTTTATTTTATCCAAATCGTGAACTTACCAGTAGTTCCTCTGACCCACACAAGTGTTCAGCCATTTGCAATGATGATCAAAGCCTTCCACACATTTGTTGCAAATTCCACAATGTTTCACTTTGGGGCCACTAGAAGACAATTACTTTCGCTTATTATAATTCATTTAATACTTTCTGAAGTGAAAGTTATTATCCAGTGTGCAGGGATTTCAATTTGAATGCTTAAGTTTCTCTGTCTAGTGCCTTCACTCCTGCATTTTAACTTTTGTCTCACCAGTGAATTTATTTTCCTACTAAAGGTCTCCAAACTCGACTGTCCTGGACTGCAAATGGCAAACAGAAGTCCAGAACCGGCCCATGCTGCTGGTCCTGGATGAGTTCAGAGATTTACTGTTGCTAGCTACAGTCCAAGATGGTTGAGTTGGAGTCCGTCTGCAGAATGAGTGAAACGTACTGAGAAAAACTGAAGGATACATTTGTCCAAAAACAGCACAAACATCAGAAAACAGAATCAAACACACAATGTTGTGCAACGGTATACTCCTTAAACGTTTCCTTATTATGTCACGTTACAACCACAAACAATGGTACATGTATATATAAAAAACACAAATGCAAGACATTTATGAAAGCTACTAAAGGTCAGGGCCATCTACTTAAATACAGTTCAATCAATTAGTTTTCACTAATAAACTTGTTAGTGACCAGTGGCTGTCAACTAATAACCGTAATAGCAGAAAACTAAACTAAAGAGCTTATTTTTAGACCAATACACAGACAGTACATATTTGAAAGCTGATAAAGTATGAGAAATTACCTAGACAAAATCTACAGCAGACTAATAGCTAAATGTCATAGACTTAGCTATCAGTTAGCACTATTTGCTAACTAAATATCAATTCTAAAAATACTGATGATTTACTAATAGATTTTGTATAAGATTAAATATCTATTTGCAATAACGAACGGCAACAGAAATGTAAATATATGACATCAATAATGTTGAATCGCGTTAGATGCTGCTGACTGGGATACATACACCTTGACATCACAGAGGTAACAGTGAAGGTCCTGGATGACATGTGCTTGTTTTGCCTTGTCAAAAAGAGGCAGAGGAGAGGAATAGTTCTTTTTGGCCCGAACGGTCGGATCTGCTGGATCTATAGTCACAGTGGCAATGTTAGTGAAAAGGTGTAGCAAAAATGATGAGCCAGAAATCTGAGAAAATAACAGTTACGGAAGATAGCAGCGATGTCTGAGAAGTGCAGCAGAATATGCAAGAAACCAAAATCCACAAAGTTTCAAAAATATTAAATTCTGAAGTCCACCATGAATTTATGGAGTATATTTCTACAGGAGGGAGAGACGGGAGAAATGGCACAAGGTGGGAGAAATAGACAGGATGTGTTTGTTTGGAACAGTTTTTTCATCGATTATACATTACAGCCATTAAGACTAAATGCAAGCGTTTGGAGTTATTTTTAAGTCTGAGCTTGCAAAGTTAGATACAGCTTAAAAAAAAAAAGAACAAATAACAGCACACTTTATATTTGGGGGAAAAAAAAAATATCTGTGAAGATCCGCTGTTCTTTGGTTTCAGACACTCGAGTAAAATGATCTAGTGTGTTGACATCATGCAGTGTTCATCAAGTAACAAAAAGACCACTGAACGTGCTGATCCAGTTTGACAAGGAGCACAGAAAAGGAGACAGAGTAATGTGTTGTATGACTGGAGGCCATACAAGCAGGCTACACAACAAAACCCTTGTTTTGTTTTTCCATAGCAGCCCAAACAAACTCTTAGCCGAGTCCAACGTTTGTTGATTATTCAAATATTAAAAGAGACTCACAGCTGCAGCGACAGCTTTAAGGATACAGCATAGCTCATGGCATTCCATGGCCAAGGCAGGAGGGGGATGAAGATCCCAAAGGAGACTACGGCGAGGTAGATGTACACCACCCACCCGATCACTTGAAGGGGCTGAAGGGGCCACGACCATCCGTTGATCCTTGGGGTCCTGAAGGGGACCAGCTCACTTTTGCTGCTGCCATGAGTGGGAGCTGTGCGTCTAAACCTGCGGCCGAAGCAGTTCATCTGGACAGTGACGGAGGAGAATAAGGGCAGACTTTTAGTATACACGTTCTCCACCTGTTAGAGTGTAGGAACATTTGCTGGGGAAATGAGTTAGGAAAATGAGCTGCTGATAATGAGGGCAACTGTTCAACTGGTGACCAACGGAGTGCTGCTCAGACCGGTACATTTCACAACTACGAAAATGGAGCACAGACCAGTCTATATTTAGCTTATATGGCAAGAAAAATAATGGGAAGAATAACTCAATTTAAAAAATGTAAATATCTTTAGCAAACAATATGCATAATATGAACATTGAAAGTAAAATTTCAGATTTTTACATTTTTTTATTTTAAGCAACAATAAACATTTCTGCTGTGCTTTTAGGATTGTCACATCATAAGAGGCAAACGGTTCCAGCCAATTGGCTCGATTGGTATATAGGAAGGAGAAGCACCAAAATGTCAAGTGTTCCCAAAAGGAAGAGCTTCCAACATTTCAGAGCAAAGCCACCTGTGTAAACATCACACAGGTCAGCTAACCTTTAACAAAGTGACAAAGATTCCAGCTTCATTTGTCGTGCTATTTTCAGTCTTCCTCTTTTATGTTTTAAGTCTCCATCTTGTCACAGAAAACAGCTTCCATTTAAATAATTTTCTTTTAATCGCTTTCTCTGTGCCTTTGTATAAACACTTTATACATACAGTACAAAAAGCTAACTTTGGAACTTCATCGCTCAGTAACTGTGTCCATTGAGTGCTGCAAGAAGAGCCTGGCATCACTTAATAAAATGTGTTAATTGACTGGAAAAAGATAGGATTTCTAGAGACCATGCCCTTGTTGGAGCAGCCAACCAAAGAGAAATTCTGCCAATTCCAGTCATCAGTATATTTCTAAGTAGATCTCTAGGCTGCATGTTGGTGTTTATGTGTATGACTGGGTTGAAAAAAAAAAAAAAACTTTATCCACACCAGCAGTCCTTAGGATTTAAAGATTACGTTATTTGCACTTTTACTTAGTTGCAACTATGTTCCTGATTATTAGACAATGGCATTCCAAGTCTGCCATGGTCATCTTAGTAAGCCACTTTCACAGTTTATCATTTCCAGATTTGCATAAAATCCATGTAGTATTCTGAAATTGGGCACATATACAACGTTAAGAAATTAATTTAATCTAAATCATGGTAAAGACATAAAAACACATGCCCAAAGTCTGGGCATGCCTTTTGTGATGTGACCAGAGGTATCAATGTGTGCCAGATTGTTAGCTTGATTATTTTACAATATAGTAACAAAACAGATAAGCTGCTGTTCTATGGGTGACACACTATATGTAAAGGAAATTTGAATGATTTTACAGAAAGGTCTGGCAGGTAGCTTTAATAGTAAAGCAAAAGGCTGTAAAAAGTAAAATGGTATTCCAAAACTGATTTACGAGGAGTCATTTGGTACATCGCAGCCTTATTTTCTTGTCAAAATATCTTTATCAGTTTGTTCACATCGAGAACTAAACGTAGTCTGCATTTAAGATATATAAAAAAGTAAATTCATCCATTTACGGAAGTAACAGAATCCATCCTGCACGTATTTAGCAGGATACTTGAAGAAAGTCCTCAGGAAACAGCTGACCAAAAGAGGAAAATAGTCTACCAAGGATCAACATCCCCCTTTCAAATTTCGCACGTGGTTTTACTTCAAAATCCCAGTTTTAAACTATAATGTCCTATATACTATCATACATAAATATCCCAACCAGATATTTTTACTTTTTATCGTCTTCACATTGTGTGGAGGTTTTTCCTCCCTCTTTGTTTGACATTAGTGTTTGAAACACAAACAACCTCCAAAGTCAACAGAACAGGTAATTGTTTCTTCAATTGAAACCAAAATGTATTACTCACCTCTTTCATGGGAAACCCACAATAAACAGTCATTTCTTTCCAAACCCAAACGGAGATTTCCACCGCATAAGTGTTTTTTCGGCAGTGCAGGTGCGTCACATAAATGGCTTACTGTCAAATAGTGTGAAATCACACAGCATCAGCTAGAAATGTTTTTTTTTTTTTTTTTGTTTTTTTTAACTGTCTGAATTCAGGAGAAATGTTTCATGCCCTTGTTTAGTGAAGGACGAGCAACGAGAAGTTAAATCAACTCACTCAGCAGGTCGCAGAAACGCTATGGTAACTGTTCCCTGGCGCGCATGCGCGGGGCGGCTCGCTTCTTTTTTTTTAAACCAGTACCTTCTACAAACTTCTTCATTTCAGTCTTTCTCTGAGCAAAACAGCTAACATGCCTTTCAGAAAAAGCATTATAGATTTTTACTTATGCTTTATGCTTTAGTGTTCACATGTGAGGATAATTAAACTGCAGACATAAGAGACTTTATAGTTAAAGCTCTCCTATCATTTCAGTGCAATCTCCTCTCTAAGACATGAAAATGTGTAATAGAAACGGTTTTACACTTTCACTTCCTTAAAAGACTTACACAACACAAGTAAAATATTTTTTGAAAGCCTTCAGAAATGATGAGAAGGCATCATTTGTGCATTTCAATATACCGCTCTTGTTTCTTTCAGCCTCCTTTGACTGCATGGATATTAAACACTCACTGCATCTAAAACAACTTCCACACAAGAAAAATGCACAGAAACAGTTCATGAACAATACATACTTAGGAATGCAGGTGCAAGTATTTATTCTCGAAGGGTTTTGCCTTAATACAAAAAAACAAATAAAATATGGTCTGTACACCAATTTTCAGTCTTTAACCAAATCTGAGAATCCCGCTGCTTCATCCGTGTTCAGTCAGCAGCAAACTGCTGCGCTTGTCTTAGCAGATTGTCTGTGCATGAGCTGCTGGCTGAGCTCTCTGGTTTTGGAGACTACACTGGAGTTGGCAATTCGTGCAAGGCAAATCAAGCTTTAAAGAGTTAAGTTTTAGTTCACTTTTGTTCTCTAACATAGTAGGCCAGAAACAGATGCATATAAATTCTGTTTAAATTACACTTTGGTGTACTATGTTTACTTATTAGGGGACTTCTGAAGACACTGGATGTTTTTGAGGGGCATCAGAGTATGTAGAGCTGAATGCAAAATAATTAACATTTCTTAATTATTTTGGAAGCTATATATAATTTTCATTTTACTTCAAAATGCTACACTACTATATGTTGATCTATGTTACATAAAATCCACCCCCAACACCAAAAAAACGTTTTAGTTTAAGGTAGTAGAATGGAAAACCTGATTACCTGTACATGGCACTGTTGGTAGCTTTCCAGTTCACTGTGATCCTGACATGTGCTGGTGCTGTCCGTGGTACTGGCATCATTATCAATTATAAGAAAAATCAATTAGTCAAAGCGACACCGGCGACGTCACTTCCACAAAACCCTCCTAGCTAGCTAGCTCAGGTGTTCAGAGCTTGGTGGGAGAAAATGGCAGCTGGAGCTTAAGATGGAGAACTTTAGGTGGTAGGCTAACATAAGTTCGTTAATTTTTATTTATTTTTTTATTGTTCATTTAATTTCGAAACATAAAGAACTGTTTACAGGTTAACAATCTAGAATAACACATTGAATGTTCAAAAACAACCTCAAGTCATAGCTAATGTAGGCATTGTATTTTGAAGACTTCCGGTGGGTTTCTATGGCTACAGAGATAGGTAGACCACGTGACAGCCGAGGCTACGGTCTTTCACTAGCTTTTCCCTCGAGGAACAAACTTTCGCAATGTTAGGCTGGGTAAAGCTTCGTCATAATGGATTGTGACGTAAAACAGCACAAAAGTCAGCAGTTTTTAAGTCAGAGAGGTTGTGGTGAGCAGAACATAGTTTCTTACAGAAAGCAAAGTGGAAAATGGCAGAGTCAAACGACCAGTCGCAGAGTGATATCAATGTCTCAATTGACAACTTGGAGGACATCTTATTGCCTAGCTTGAACACATTGTCACCTGCACAGTGGACTTTGCTTTCACAAGGTATAAGGGATTCGCATATAACAAGCACTATGGCTGACATAGTTGTAAACATTTATAAGCAATCTGTGGAAAATTCACTGAAAATCCTTGCTCCAGTGTTTGAACAGAATATGGCGACCTCGTCCTATGTGAAGAGTGAAGTGCCATTAAAAACGATCAGTGTGCATTTGACCAGCTTGATTTCAAATGAAATTGCCACCGTTCTGCAGGTATCACCAGAAGTCTGTAGGAGTGGTATAGAGTTAAACTCTTTGATGGAAGAGGAGGTCTCGCGAAAAATAACGGATGTTGCAAATGCCATTCAGAAGGCCCCTGATTATCCAGTGGAACCTGCTGTATATGTGAGTGGCTGCTTTTCTAACCTGAAAAATTTTAGCAAGATGGTTTCCAACACAGTTGAATGTCTCCAAAAACATCTGAACAGAGCTAGAACAAAATGTGTTGAAAGATACTGGACAGAATTCACAAGTAAGTGGGCCTCAGGTGTGCCTTCACCAAAACCAGAGGTTGCACAACATAATGTTTCAGAAAAAGGC
Organism: Poecilia formosa; assembly: GCF_000485575.1. Taxonomy (NCBI): domain Eukaryota; kingdom Metazoa; phylum Chordata; class Actinopteri; order Cyprinodontiformes; family Poeciliidae; genus Poecilia; species Poecilia formosa. Next base: position 222,840 of record NW_006800245.1, on the reverse strand, counting down.
GTTTCTCAGAGAATAAAATCTCACATTTCTCTGCCCTCCATTTGTGAGAATATTTCTGAAATAATAGAGAAATATACACATGATTCATGCAATGCCAAAGCCTCTGACAATGTTGCAGACGCTTTGCCAGCAATAGATCCTTTCAAAACAGATGAAGTCACAGAAGAAATTTGCCAAACTATTTTAGAGGACCTTCATTACTGTAAGTCTCACGGTCCAGTTGGGCAGACAGAGAACACTTGTCCATGTGTACCACATTTTAACTTAAAAAAGATTGCTGGTTATGTCAAAGACTTCTATTCGTCAAATCTCAAAACTGATCCAGTTGGAAAACAAGAAATAATCAGCAAACCAGAATATTCCAAGTTTGTTGAGCAGCAGTTCACCAACATGGTGTCTTCTCTGGAGAAACTGATGTATTCAAGTGACACAAAACTTGTCAAACTAAAACATAAGCCACATAGATTAAAGAGAGTATTGTTCTCCCTTTTGCCCGGATGCATTCCTGACGTTTCATCAGATGAGGAAAGCCCAAAACCACTGTACTACACCGAGACAGATTACTTTCCTAAATTGGATTTTCAGGCTGTTAAACCCAAAATTGTCAGCCTATGTGCAGAATGTATGGAAAACCCAAATCTACAAGACAGGATCAAAATGTTTAAGAGGGATCTGACAGATAAATTATATGTTCATATCATGAAGAAGCATTATCATAAAATTCCTGTTCCTCCAAAAGGAAAATACCTTTCAGATTGTGTCCTCTCTTGCAAAAAGATAAGAGACATTTCTGGAGAGTTTGAAATTTCCCCTGAAATTATCTACGTCAGAGTAGAAGACAGTGTAGGAACTTTTTTCCAGAACATCTTTCTTTGGATAAGACATGAAGAAACAGATCACATAACTCACAGCGACAGAGTATCCAATGTGCTCTCGGAGATCAATGACATGGTTGGACAACTATGTCCCTCATTAAACAAAAGACGGCTAGAAGATGAATGGGATTCCATGCAATTCATTGGAAGTTCATTCACCGACAACACTGATTTGGATAAAGAAGACCACATTTCTTTCAAATCTCACACTGATTCCTTGGTTCTGGTCCACCCAGGATCATCTACCAAGACGTCCTCTGCTCATAGGTTTACGTCATCAGGGAAAATTGCTACACATGTCGATGATAAAATCCAAACTAGCGTGAAATATCCGGAGACAACTGAAACCATAGAACAAACTAAAGAGCTGGAGGAGGCTATGGCATGTTTTGTAATGAGTGCAGTTTTAGACTGTTTGAAAGAAAACGGTGGACCCCTGGAGTTCGAAGAGATGACAGATATTTTGTCTTCAGTCTCAGGGGAGAAGGTAGATAGATTGCCTGACTTTGCTGCCAGCATACACAGCAAAAAAATTAAACATTTTGTTAACGAGATCTACAAAGATGTGAAAAAGCAGTTTGGCTCTATTGAAGCGGTGTGGGAGGCTGCAACATCACAAGCTGGTCGTCCTTTCACGCGTGCCGTCTTGAGATATTTAAGAAGCAAGAATCCTAATACACCCCCAAAAAATCCAATTTACAGGTTCTTTTCAGTCATCACAAAACCTTTTAGGAAGCAGATCCTTTTTGAAAACATGGAGGATCTTCTACCTGCCCGTAGATTACAGACCACAAACACACACAAACTCTAGCATTGTTAAGCAAAACATACTTTTTTTTTTTTAGATCTTTTATGCAAGATTTGTGCCTGGCCTTTACATCTACAGTCTCAGTTTTCACAAGATAATATATTTTTCATTTTAAAAAAATGTTCATGCAATATAATTTGGTATCTCAAATAACACAAAGGTGAACTCTGAAAATATTGACAACTGTCGTTATATTTGGAGTCTTCAACAATTGGGTTTTCACCAGGTTACGCTGGTTTTTCCTTGTAAAAAAAATACACCTTCACGTATCTAATTATTTTAATACAAAATAACATACATCTCACAATGTCAAATAAAACTTAAGTACAAGAACTACAAAACACTATAACTAAAGAAAATAGCTAGTTTGTCACAATTCCAGTTTTGTCATTATTCTGCACTATTCTACAAACATTTTATATTATACATATATATATATATATACACACACACACACACACATATCTGTATATCTGTCCATCCATTTTCTTACACACTTGTCCATACTGGGGGTCAGGATGTGG
>NW_006800245.1:114564-220407 GCF_000485575.1 Poecilia formosa | reverse complement strand
CAATGTCAAATAAAACTTAAGTACAAGAACTACAAAACACTATAACTAAAGAAAATAGCTAGTTTGTCACAATTCCAGTTTTGTCATTATTCTGCACTATTCTACAACCATTTTATATTATACACACACACACACACACATATCTGTATATCTGTCCATCCATTTTCTTACACCCTTGTCCATACTGGGGGTCAGGAGATGTGCTGGTGCCTCTGTCCAGCGAGACATTTCGGTCTGCTGTCCTTACGTTTGACGCAGTTTAATGCCGTCAAATGTGAAATCTGAGGACAAAATTACTGTCTCTACATCTGCTCTGCTTTCTCAAAACTGTGAAACTATAAGCTTCTAAAATGACTTGCACGCAACCCAAATGCAAGGGACACCTTCATACACTTGAATGCAGTTGCAAGTATTTATTCTTGAAGGTTTCTTTGATACAAAACACAAATACAATACAGTCTGTACATTAGTTTTCAGGCTTTTTAAGAACTCTGAGGATCCGACCGTGTTCGATCACTATGAAACGGCTGCTGTTAATATCAGCGTTACGGCTCGTCTGTGAACGTAATCAGCTGTTGGCTGAGCCCTCTGGTTCTGGAGACTGCAGGAACTCATAGGGATCGTGAACCATTTCTGTATGATCCCCGACACCCAGGTGTGATGGGCTCCCTGCGGATGCAGGAAAGGTTTTTTTTTTTTATGTTACTACACTAGAGTTGACAATGCACTCAAGGTAACATCATCTTTAAGAGGTTTAACTTTTAAAATGATCTAAAGACGTGAAGTTTCACGTCTTGCACGTACCTAAGTGGTGTTGGTCTCTTTCGGAAGCGTTTGAAAGCGAGGAGAGGTTGGATGAAGGTCTGGAGCAGACTCTTTCAGCCTGAGCCTCCTGGAACTCCTGCAGGAGTTTATCAGCGTCATCATAGTGCTGGTGTCCTTCTTCGTTCCCTGGCTCTTTTTTTACTGTTTTACCTGTTGATGTAAAAGTTAGCATGGAATCATTCAAATACTAGGACACCAAATGTTATTTTTCTACTTAATAAACATTTGAAATCCACAACCAAACGAGGCTGCATCTCACACATGTTGATGTTCTGTTGTGAATACAACCAAGGGGGTGTATGAATACTACAGTTGATGGTTGATAGATGTGCCTCTCCTACAAAGGATACTATTAGAAGTCCTTTGTTACCCATCTATTGATCGAAGTATGACATGGCTCATGAAAGCAGAAGTATGTAATGCCCAAATGACAGCAATATTAACTAAATGGTCAACATGCTGAGATTGAACAGTCTGTTTCATTTCTTAAGTGCTTATTGGATCTAATAAGTATCATACATAAACTCATGCTCAAGGCTGATGCAATGTTCAAATTTCTAATTTATAATTGAACATCTGGTTGACAGCAAAAACATAATAGTTGGATATAAGGCTTTAATAAGCAGGTTTTACTGCTGTTTGTTGAAAATGATTAAAAACTAACACAGAACAGGCTTTTCCTGATAAATAACTTTCATTTTTTTTGTCGTCTGAACAGCCAACTCTGATTTTCTTTTTGTCCCAAGTGTTGGACATAGCATTACAAACTATTAAGGGAATTTTTAAAAATCCCCAAAAAAAAAAAAAAAAAAATCAAGATAATAAAGGATTATCCTCGAACCTGAATCATACTGAAGATCTTTCACTGATTTTCTTTTGACTCAAAAACTGACTGAATGGCTAGAAAATTGTTGCTTTGATGCATTTGCTTTAGCATTTGACCTGCTGATTACCTATCAGAGCTAATCTGATCAGTAATCATTGAGGTGATAGGTATCACAATCTGATCCCAGCAAAGGGGGATGCTCTCTCATGTTTTTGTGTTACAATAATTAAAGTATGTTTACACAAGCACATATGAATACATTTACATACGATTGACGGATACTCACCTAATGGGTTGAGCATTGAAATATCCAGGGACATATCAGGGTAGCTCTTCATTGACATGAAGTCCAGAACTGAACTGCTCTCGCCAAGGCCAGACCCATCGGACATCTTAATTAAAAAAACAACAACACAACAATAAAAAAGAAACAAAATAAAAAAAGACCCAGAATGAATCACCAATTGGTTTTCTAAAACAACAGAAAGTTATTAATGAAAACAGATTAATGTCAGGATACCTGCATGTCACAGATGCTGGACTTGGTTTCATCAGGTTTCAACATTATGTTTCTTTTCTGAAATATAAAATAAGTTTTGCAAATAGTAAACATTTACCAATCAAATCTGACATTTTAAAACAAGTAAAGTTTCAGTCAGATTGCAGCACCTGTCGAATCTGACTGACGGCCTTTAAATGATCGCCTCCTGTCATCTTGTCCAGAAGGTCGTCGACCCAGCGCTTGGTGACACTTCCACAGCCTGTCACAAAATCCTGTACGCTATTTAAGTCAAGAAGAAAAACAAAAACAAACCACAATCTAACTAAAGAGCTCATGAACAAAAAATATTTATTTTCACTGTCTGATCATTTTCCACTACCTCAGAGCGCACTGTACTCCTGTCTCATCTCCATACGCTGAATACAGCATGTCGGTCTCATCAGACTGCAGGTCTGGAAATACGGAGTTCTTCTGAAGGCTCTGGATGTTGTAGGCACTGCTGAGAAATGTCACTAAACAGCAAGAAATACTGTGGGTTTAGTACCTTTTTTGAAATTATTATTCCAATAAAATGATAATAAATAACCTGCATGAATAAAATTAACCAAAACATTTTGACCTACCTTTATGTCTCCTATCCTCTTTGAACCCTAATGTCGTCAAACCGGGCAGAAGCTTATTCGAAAGAGAACTAAGATCAACTTTATGGGTCTCCTCTTCTGCAAAAATGAACAAAAAAAAAAAAGATCATGTCTAGCTTCTTATATAAAAAAACTCCTATAGTGTCAATGTAGAGAAGATGGAAAAAAACAAACAAACAAAAAAAACAACATGTAGAATAATAAACCTTCAGCATCAGGATCTAGCTGGTTTACAACGGTATACAGTAGACTGCCATCTGCATCTTTACGTAAATAACCCATCTGAAAACAAAGAGCAGTGACAGATTTAGTCTAAAAAATTCTTCAAACACAGCTTTAAGTCATCATACCACCTTTTATATATAAAGAGATTATACCGTGAACCATTACATATGTTTGGAGATGTATTAGCAGGAGCTAACGTGGCACACCTTGGAGTTTGGCATGTATCTGTTGATGCGATCCCGAGCTTCATCTGCAGAATGTTCCACCAGAGCCAGAACATGTTCCTCTGCTGTACTGTCAGTCAGGCTGCAAGCGTTTCCCTCTGGTTCAAACAGGTAACTGAAGAAACAGATACAATGTTACTGCATCACAATACTGAACATTAATAGAGAAACACAATTAAAAAAGAAAAAAACACTGGGGCTCTTCTTCTAGACAAGGTTTTCCTAACATCACAGTACGTTAGGAAAACCTGGTGACGTACTTGATGTCTTTAACTGGTGGTTTTTTGGGCTTTCTGGTAGATTCCACTTGGAGGGGGGTCGCTTCTGGGAGAGGGAGATCAGCAGGCAGGTCCTCATCTCCTAAAATAGCTGCCTGCTGCGTGAAATCCATGTCCTGCATGAAAGACATGCTGCGCTTCAAGGCTAGAAGTCGGTCCTGGACAAACAGAACAAAAGTTGAACAGTTTGTTTTAGTGTCTAAGTTTCTGCCTCTTGTGTTCAAAATGTGTGCATGTTCTATCTGTAGATGCATGGTTTTTCTCTTAATCCATAAACATGCATTCTGGGTTAAATGGATGTTCTAAACTGCCTTTATATTCAACCGTAAGAGTACACACTGAAATAATTTTATGACTAAAGTTTCAAGGAATGCACAGTGATGTTTCTCCATTACTACTATTGGTTGCATATTCTGATTTCTTAAAATAATTTATGTCACTAATTGTTGTGCATACAATTAATGCTGTTTGCTCCTCTGCCTTTAAGTAAAAATCTACATCTGATTTAGACAGGGCTGCACGAGTCATTGTACATTTATTAAAAAAAATACTTTTTTATGTTTTCCGTGCTTGTAACTTCTTACTTTGCTCATCATCTTGAATCCCGTATGGAGCAGTTTCTTGGCAGCTTTGTAGTAGACCGTCTCTGGTCGGTTGTACACTGTGGCATTGTCACACATCAGTTTAAAGTCCGCCTGAAGGTGAAAAGGTTTATAGAAAAAAAAATGTACAAAAAATTTCATTCAACTTGATGATACTCTCAAACTAATTCATGACTAATTTTCAAGGTATGATCAGTGTAATGTCACCTTGAACTCAGTCACTGTGTTGTATTCGTTGTTCCTGATCTTGTCTTTCATGGTGCTGAAGTCCATGGGATGCTTGATGATCGACGAGTAGCCGGGAGCAATCGCATCCGTTACCGGGAACGCAAAGAATCCATGGGGATCCTTCCTGAGAGGCAGAGTAAAACAACAACGTTTAGGTAAAGCAGCGATTTAATGACTTTCCAGTGGAAAGCCCGTATCTGATCACTTCTAAGAATCTGTAAACTTAGTACGAAAAACATGGATGGTCTTGTGTTTTTTTTCTGTCAGTCAAAATGCATATCAACAACAAAGCCACCAACAAGCTTCTGGAATAATACTGGCAGGATATTTGAATTGGTAGAGTTTTTAAACTGCTCAGACCTGTCCTTTAGGATGAGTTCAGGAGTTTACAGGTGTGTTAATGGTTGAACCATTTCAGAAGGTTAATGCTTGTCTGCTACCAATTCCAAAACCAGATTTGATGTGCGCCTGGAATCATTTTTGTAGCTGTTGATTTGAAGAGAAGATAAAGAAGTTGGAAGTCACCCTTCTTCTTCTTTCTTCCACCTTTGAGGAATGCACAGGCAAAACTGGTTGTGGAGCAAGCCCCCAGTATGATGCTATTACCACCATGTTTGAGAGCAGATGTAGTGTCTTTTTAGATGTCAATTACTCATGTAAGCTATAAATATGTACATGGAAAAATAGACAGCCGGTGGAAACAGTGTTCCTTATTGAGCAGCATATTATTTAGCTGGTGCCACACGACAGAAGCACAAATGCAAATTTGGCTTTTTTTCAAGCCCCTCGTGGTTTTATAGGAAAGTCCAAAACTTAAACACGTCAGGAAAATGTGTCATAATTTCGGTAATGTGCAAACTGGACCAGAGATGAGGCGGTATGCAAATGTGACATTTGGAAAAAGCAAAGAGCTTACAATAAAAACCTGTTTTACTAGCAGGAAACTAGGTTGTGTTCATGGTGATCTACTAACACTGTGTTTTATTTATAAATGTACGTGTGGCGTTGCGCAGCTCGCCAGAAACAAGAACCTCAGAGTAGTATGTTTTCAGTCTGTGCATCATCCACACCTTCTATTATTGTGGGTGAAATTATGCCACTACAGATGTTTTTAGACCTTGTTCAGCGTCAACTGAAAGGTTATTAGACCTTAACAGAAGTTTCCCTGGAGAGACGTAGAAATCAGAGCAAATGAGCGCTTCTTACCTCTGCAGCTGCCTCAAAAAGTGTTCCAGCAGTTGTTGGCGAGGAGTGGACTCATTTTCTGCATTGGGAAAACATAAAGAAATACAATTTTTAAAAACAGATTTATTGGCGTGTGATGAAACTCTTCTGAGGAGTGGGTAGAGATGCAGCCTTGCCTTGCTGTGTGCGGCATGCTCTGACTGGTCTGTCTCCCGGCTGCTCCCCCTCCACCTTCACACTGTGAAACTCTTCCACTTCAGTCTCTACTTCAAACCTCTCTTTTTTCTTTTTTATCTCCTCCGGCTGATGAGATAGAAACTGAACATAAGTGACTCCACAAAAATGATCATTAAAATGTCATCAGGTTGTGTCATCCCACCTCTAACCCAATGCAAGACAGAGTGAATGGCTCAATGGGGGCCGTGCCAGCAGCTCCAGCAGCTGCAGCCTCCGATTCATTTTGCTCTCGCTCCCTCTTCTTCCTCTTTTCCTCCTGTTGAGTTAAAAAATGTGTTTGTCCAACAACCAGTTTGTGAGTTTATCATGTGGAGCGCTGTTCTTCTGCATACTCACCTTCCGTCGCCTTCTGTCCTCCTCATCCACATACTTGTCTTTATCTTTTTCTGACTTTTTCTTCTTCTTTTTCTTCTTCTCTTTGTGTCGTTCTCGCTCGTGGTCTGACCTGTCGTCGTAGTCGAGTCCCGAGCCAGAGAGCTCCGTCACCTCGCTTCCTCCAACTTTGAGTTTGATCTTGAGGGGTTTCTCAAGAGCCTTGTCCTCAAAGTCTACAACCAAAACAGGCATAAATGAACAGGAATATAGTGTAATGTAATATGATGATTTTAGGTGCAAGAAAGAAAAGGGGGTGAGGGGAAGGAAAGCGAGCTATAATCTGTCTTGTAAAAACGTAAAGAATAATGGTTTACTCCTCAGATCCTGCATAAGATAGGTTGTAGATTTTTTAGAGAGAGAAGACTAACTGAACAACCAGCACTTTGTTCTATAAATATTTCAACAAGGTAGTTACATTTTCAATTTATGAATAAAGTACAAATATAGTTTTAGATGTTAGGTTTTATTCCTACAAAAAATGGAGGTAAAATCGGTAGCAGCAAACTCATTAATCGGCCATAAAATTTCTAATCGGTGCGTCTACAAGCAGGCGAACACATATACTCCAAAAAGTTTATTTTTACTCAGTTATAAATGTGTTTTATTAGTTCATTAAAATATTACCTTTTCTCTGCAAAAAAACAAAACAAAACAAAAAAAAACAACTGCACTGTATAGCGACACTAATTTTAGACGTATAAAGCACAGACCGATTTTGTAAAACCTGATGATCAAAATGTTCCCTTTAATCATATTTACAATAGTTTACTTTTATATTATTATGGCCCTAAAGTAGCATTTTAAACTTTTTGTATTTTTAACCAATATCACAAACCACAAATTAAAAATATCTTCGTGGTGTTACTATATAAAACTTTAATTTTAAGCGAGTCTGCATCATTTACAATTTTTGATAACAGTAGCAGGCTAATGAAAAGCAAGCTAAAACAAAAGCGCACCACATACAGCTATTAGTAAATGATATAAAAGCGTACCAGCTACTGTAATCCATTCCGGTTTATGTTTCTTGTGCTTTTTCCCCATATTTCTGCGAAAAGAGTTGAAGGCTTTGTGTTTACTACTGTTATCCTACCACTGTTGGCTAGTTGGCTGAAACAAGCTAATGTGTTAGCAAGAAGAAAAAGGAGGCGGATGTGAAACCGTTAAAACGCTGTTGTATTTCCGGTGTTAAAATCAACAGGATTGGATTGGGGAAAGGTGATCTAAAAAATATTTATGTTGCCTTGATAAAATCAGTGTTGGATTATGGATGTGTAGTACATAGGCAGGCTGCGAAAACAATGATTAATAAATTAGTAGCAGACTATTTTGCATGGGCAGCAAATGAATGCGCAAGGGAAATGGAGAAACAGGGAAAGAGATACTGTGCTGCAGTGCCTTATTCAATTACACATTTTTGGTTGTTTCCATATGTGAAGGTAGATCTAGAGGTTCATTAAGAAATACAGATTAATAGAGATAATAACTGGGTAGGTTTTGTAAATGATAGAATTAAGAGTATTTATAGATCTTTTACAATTATACATAGTGATGGCTCAAAATATTTAGCTTCAGGTATAACAGGATTTGCTTAATGCTATTTCTGAACTGAATGAAGCAAATTACATCTGACCATTAAGCTGTGTATACAGTGGAAATGTTAGCAGAATTGAAGGCATTACAGTGGGTAGAGCAAAATAAGATTGAAAAAGTTATTATATATGTTTGGATTCATTATCATCATTAATGTCCATTTTATCATCTGAAAGTCATATGGAAATGGTACATGAAATTCATGAAATTATATTTAGAATGATACAAGCTCAAATAAAGGTTAGGTTTATGTGGATGCCTGTTCATAAAGATAAGGAAGGGGATGATATGGTAGATTATTTAGCCAAAGTGTCTTTAAAACAGGGTAGAATTATGGAAATAACATTTTGTAAATCTGGAATGAAATCTATTATTAAGAGCAAAGTTAAATCTGAATGGCAACAACTGTAAGAGGGAGGAACTGAAGGTCGTCATTTATTTCACAAAAGAAAGTGGGGAATATGGAAATAATTGGAGGAAATTGAAAGGAACAAGTAGTAATGACAAGATTATGGCTCAGACATGCAGGATTAAATAAAACTTTAAATTTGATAGGTAAACATCTGACAGGTAGTTGTGAGTGTGGTATGGACATGGAGACTGTGGACCATGTAATAATTCATTGTGAAAAGTATAAAGAAAAGTTAAAACAAGAATTTAGGACATATGATGTTCTTATTCTTATTCATTCAGAATGAATAAGATATCAGTTAAACATAATAAGATAAATAAAGCAAAATTTTCGAAGGAAGCAGGACTTTAGGTTAGAAAAAATGAGGGAAATACTCTGGTCCACACTCCAGCACAGTAGATGGCGATAATGCATCTTAACATTAGATGTCACCCGCCATTAAAGAAGACCTTAAAAACCGGCGCGCTGAGTTTGACTGTCAGTTTTCTCACACTCTGTAGCGTGCTACTTTTCAGCTCGAGTTAGCATAGGCTAGCAGCTAGTTAGCTAACGCAGTAGGTGTGAAGACGTTTCGTGAATATCTTGATAGTTGTGCAGCTTTGATGTGAATTTCTCTGAATTTGGAACTTGTTTCTGCCGTCGTACGAGGATGGAAGGCGACCGAATGGAGGTGACACCCATCCAAAACATCCATGTGGAGGTCCATGTTAAATCTCTTAGGTGAGTTCTTTAGTGCCAAGAGCTGGATATCAGGTGAAACATCAGAGCCACCAGCCTCACTACCACACTTAAGAGTCAACATCAAGGCATGTTTAGTTAGCAGGATGCCCGTCCTTTCCCTTCTTCCTGCATACATTATAGCTTTACAAATGGACCACAAACAAAAACTTTAAATATGTGCCAAAAAGATTTTACAAGATCGGTCTGGTTTAACACGCATGGATTAAATGATAGTTCATTAGAAGGCCTAAGAAGAACTTTGACATGCTGAGGAGGTTGTTAATGCCATCAGAGAGAGAACTAAAAAAAATACAGGAGGTAATTCAGGACCTACAATAGACACCACTGGTTTACTGTAGTGAGAAACTTGATCCTGACATATTGGTTTCTTCTTTCTTCATGCACTTGTCTAATCCCTCTCTTACTCAAGTCTTCATCTAAACTCTTACACACACACACACACACACACACACACACACACACACACACACACCATATATTACCATTTGAATGGTAAAAATATCTTTTTATCTTTTGCGGCTCAGTTACTGAAACTCATGGAAAGTAGTGGGACGTTGTATATTGATAAAAGAAAAATATTGTTTTGAAAACAATATTTAGTGTTGTTGAAATAAAATATTTTTTCTGATACTGTGAAGCTCTAGTTTTCACGTCACTACATATATCCCAGGTCTTGCTTTTGACATCTATAAGTTCTCATCTCTAGAGTTGCTTTTTTTTTTTCTTGATCATCCTTTTTTCTTGTAGAGAATACTATTGCTGTTAAAGTATTTTTTTTTGTAAAAAATACTGTCACACTAATAAAACCAGAGTTCTGCCATTTTTATTTCAGTATATCTAGGATTGCGAAAAAATGTTGTTAAAATTGTAAAGGATTTGTTTTATGTTACGAGGATAAGTGCTTATTTTCTATTATTCCTGAGGGTGCTACATAATTCTGTATGGGTTTGGATCGGTTTTTAGTGCACTTACACGACTTGCTCGGTAGATGGCAGTGTATATAGTCACATAGTAAGGTTCAAAGAAGTTACTTATCTGCAAATTAACTATAAAAGCCCACAATGCATCTTTTTTTTTTTTTTTTTTTTTAAATCGCCGTCCACTCTGGTGGCCGCTGTGTGTGAAAGGACTAAAAAAAAAACACACACACACTATTTTTTCACCTATAGTAAGTTCTTGATGGGCTCTTTATAACTTTGTATTGGTGTCTGATATATGCAAAACATACATGATCGATTCTACAGTTTGTCACACTTTCAGTACGTTGATTTCATCCTTCGTTTCCTTTTCAGCACAGCTAAACCGTCTGAAGTGAAGATGCACGTTCAGGCGCTGCTGAATCGACACAGCACGACTTTTGGAAACTACAGATGGACCGAGTTTGATGACAAATTCCTGCATAAGCATGTGGATTCTGTGGTCATTGATCTTCAGGAGACGACACAGGTTAGTTATTTAAGCATTTCTGATAGTTTTTTTTTTCTGTTTCCTTTTTTTTTTGCTTAAAAGTGGAGCAAAGCACAGATTATTTTTTGTGTTTAAATAGTTGTTTCTTTATGCACAGCCCCTCGATTTAAAGAGCTGTGACGTCTCCATTCATGTCTTCACTCTGAATGAGGAAGGACCCAACAGGCTCAGTTTGGAAGAGGATGAAGACCTTTCAGCAGCTAATCACTGGCTCCTGCCAGCAGGTGGAGAAATTTAGCTTTTTATACTTTAATGCTTTTTTTATACTAAAGATGACCTAAAAATACAGATGCTTCTGTAATTACCACCCCTGTCCAATATAAGAGATGGTTTTAAAAAGGTTTATTATTCTTTGCAAGGCTGCAGTTAACTCAGGTTTTCATATCTCTATAAATAGTTTCTACCCTGGTAAAAATGTCTGAAAAGCCTTAAAACAAATCCTTTTATTGTTGCAGCACCATAATGCGGGGAATATTCCACGTTAAAAAACTAATTATTTTTAACAAAATCATGCCACACTTAATAGCACCCCTGCTGTTAATACTTTGCCTGACCCCCCTTTTTTCTTTTAATCCCAGCACTTATTGTTACCTTGTAAACGTTTTTACAAGGTTTGTTCATTCTGGGAATTTTAGCAAATGTCCTTTGAATGAGAAATATAAAAGAAATATTTTAAATATTGTTTAGATTGTAGACATGGGAAATTACTTTATAGTTATTTGCTGACTTTTAAAGGGCAGCATGACTCTTTTGACTTGAATGGTTTGTTCCGTCTTTCCCATTTTGAAGAGTGGCTAAGAGAAATGAGCTTCTGTGTCACGGTATATTTAAACCCCAGGGGAACATCTATGCAGCAGGAACTACCATCATGCCAGAAATTGTGGCACGTGTGAGATGATTCATGTGGGATTTTTTTTTCCTTCCACCAAATAATATTTGCATTAGTCGGTTTAAGAATTATTTAATATAAGACATTTTACTCGATATGTGGAAAAGTGTCACATTCTTACTAAAATATGTCGACATGGTTGTGATGCGAGATCGTGTCACGCTTTAGTAAAATATGGATTTTTGATGAATGAAGTGAATTAATCAGCCAGATTATTTCTTTGTTTTGCTTTTGTGGAAATCTGGAATTCATGGACATTTATCGTAATAAGCCATCATGAGCCTTTGTATCATAAAAGTAGGATTATAAAAAACTTCTTGGCTTACTCAGAAAAGGTCGTCTTTCTAAGAACCATTTTTATAATGCTTATATTGTGGGAAAGATGAGTATGTTGTGTCGTTTAGATTCAATCTAATCTAAATCTTGTTTTATATACCTTGTCTTTAAATAGCTGAATTTGATGGGCTCTGGGAGAGTCTTGTATATGAAACAGGAGTGAAAACCAAGGTAAAGTAAACAATCAGAGCTTTAAAATAGGGAGAAATTGCAATGTAATTTTGCCATCATATCACTTTTTGAAATCCCTGTTGTTGTTTTTCTTCAGCTTTTGGATTATGTCACAACAACAATTTACTTCTCAGATAAAAATGTCGACAGCAACCTAATTTCCTGGAACCGCGTCGTGCTTCTTCACGGTAAATTGTTTCAAAGCCGTACTGAGTGACGCCGTCGGATCCCTGGTGCGATTTGACTGATTCGTCTCTCTGTGTCTGTGAACACATTCAGGACCTCCAGGCACCGGGAAAACATCGCTCTGCAAAGCTCTTGCCCAGAAACTGTCAATCAGGCTGTCAAATCGGTAAGACGGCCATCATCTAGGTGAAACTGCGACTTCACCTGTTGCTACACCCGTTCCATTCATTTCACAATACACCCTTCGCCCTGCAGGTACACCTATGGCCAATTTGTGGAGATTAACAGTCATAGTTTGTTCTCAAAATGGTTCTCAGAGGTACACCTGGCTTCTTTGTTGGGAAAATTCGTTTAACTGAAAGATATTTGAAACCGGATTCTCTTTCCAGCTGCTAATCTTGGTTTCTTTGTTTCAGAGCGGTAAGCTGGTCACAAAGATGTTTCAGCAAATCCAACTACTGATTGATGATAAAGACACTCTGGTGTTTGTTTTGATTGATGAGGTAAAATCTAGTTCATGGGAAATAACCTGAAATAGCAATCTGTTTACTTCAGTTTAGTGGCAGTCAAGGCAGCTTGATGTTTCACCTGTTGTTCTGTTATTTGTTTTTCTTTTTTTAACCTTTTATGGGACTGATGATGTAGGTGGAGAGCCTGACAGCAGCCAGGAAGGCCTGCCAGGCGGGAACAGAGCCGTCTGATGCCATCCGAGTGGTCAACGCCGTTCTCACACAGCTGGATCAAGTCAAACGGTCAGAAAGCAGTTTAAAAACCTCTTCAAAGTTTACGTTTTGTTTTTATAACATCATTTTCACAAAGATTCAATCTCATATTTTTTTGTCTTGTGTTGACTGGTGGGCTAATTTTGCAGGTATCCCAACGTGGTCATCCTGACGACGTCCAACGTGACCGAGAAGATCGATCTGGCGTTTGTGGACAGAGCCGACATCAAGCAGTACATCGGACCTCCGTCGGAGAAAGGCATCTATAACATCTATCTGTCCTGTCTGGAAGAGCTGATGAAAGTGAGCAAGCAAATTGCACATTATTTATTTATTTATTTATTTATTTTTCCACAAAATAATTATACTCAAACGTTTTTCTTACAAGCCTTGGTGTGTTTTATAAAACTTTACGTGATGGACGACATAAATTAGCACCTGATTTGGAGATGGAAGCAAAATCGTGCATTTTTTTTCATAAATAATCTCAAACGTATGACATCTGTATTCATACTTATAGGCCATAATGGTTGCCATGTCAACACAATATCCCTCATTAGCTGTGGATCTCTGCAGCTCCTCCAGAGTAACCATGAACCTCCTGTCTCCATCTAATTATGTTCTTCTTTAGGTGTACAACTATCTTTGGTTGTTTTCGTGTGCCATATTCTGTCCAATTTTTAGATGACGGATAGAGTAGAGGTCTATGAGCTATCACCACTTTCTAGCTTCCTCTGGTGTGTATTTTTGTTTTTTTTATGATGCCGTTTGTTCACTGATGTTCTCCAACAAACCTCTGAGGCCTTCACAGAACAGCTGGATTTATAGTGACGTTAAAGCAGATGAGGTTAAGATTTTATTTTAGGGGACTCAGGGTTAAGGTAGCTGAAAATACAAGCTCGCCACACTTTTTAGATTTGTGTCCTTGCTTAAACAAGGTATCATTTTTCTTTGAATTTACGAACATGCGCCACGTCGTGGCGGTCCATCAACAAAAACCCAATGAAATAGATTTATGTTTGCATTTATTTATTTATTTCAAACAAGTTTTTTTAAAAAAAAAGAGAACAAGCAAACTGTCAGAGAGAGAAACATGCGCATACGTAGCCAAGAAAGGAACTTTAAATGTATATTAGAGCTAGTGTAAAAATCTCAGATTAGTATTTTTGTGGGATACCAGCAGTGATTCATTTTTGACCAACACTTTTACAAAAGCGGCCGCTGGAAACAAACGGGTAATCCGGATGTCTGTTCTTTCTCATGCATCCAGTGCCAGATCATCTACCCCAGACAGCAGCTTTTTACTATGTACGAGCTGGAAACCATGGGCTTTGTTAGGAGCGACGTTTCTGAGCACAGTCTGAAGCTGAGGAACATCGCTGTGTGAGTACCAAATCCAGTTAACGCGAAAGACATTAAATCACCAGCTCGGCTTGTCATAACATTCACCCAAACAGCCAGAGGCTCATGTTTTGCTTCTCCTCTTCAGAAAAAGCAAAGGTCTGAGTGGAAGAGCGCTCAGGAAATTACCCTTTCTCGCTCATGCCCTCTTTGTGCAGGTAAGCATTTAATTAGTGGCTATGCAGAACAAAGAAATGACATGGATATTGTTTTAAATTCATTTTGTTTGTGCGCAGACGCCATCGGTGAGTCTCGAAAGCTTCCTGAAGGCAATGTGCCGAGCGGTGGACAAACAGAGGGAGGAAGAGGCCAATCTGATCAATGGTGTCTGAAACTGTTACGACACCTTAAAGCTGGCGCGTGATTATTCTGTCAATCTTTCATTCCTGATGTCTTTTTTTTTATTTTATTTTCCAAGCCTTCACAGTTCAGTTGGCAGGACTTCAATTAATCTGTTATCTAAAATATTGCTTTAACAAATCCTGTTCATCACTTAAAGCTCTTTATTCAGGTAACTGCTGGTGCTAATATCTTAAGGCAAACTGTATCAGGAAAGGGCTTGTTAAATGAGACGTTGCCTTGTGTTCGCTCTCACTGTCTCACAGCTTTAACCGTAACAGTTTTTTTGTGTTTGGCTCTTTTTGTTGCGTGAAGGTAAACCTCAAAGTGTTCTTCCATTACCATCGCGTACGGTTGATCCTGTCGGTAGGAACCAGGCACGGGCAGCTGGAGAAAACTCCAGTCAGACATGTTTCCTATCTTTCCATTAAACTGACTTTGAACCCTAGTGAGGGGCGTAATGAGAAAATGTTTTTGTGATTTTTGAGAGCGTATGTTTTTAAAACGTCTGCAACCGGTTCATGCTGAGGTGGGACATTCCCAGTCACCAGTATCATTCTTGTTGGACATTAAAATGTAGCATTCATGATGTAGTTTTTGTTATGGAGGGTTCAGGTATTTTTGTTCTAATTGCTCATTGGTCTGATAAGCTGGTATTTTAAACTGGCTGCCCTCATGCTGGTGCATAACATCCCTACAAGTGTTATGAAAGGCTACATGTATTTTTACATTCTTGTTTGTGTGTATGAATGCTGTTCATGCATTATGTTGTAAACATTTTTTTCCAAAGTGCTATGTTTTTTTTCTCTTTTTTTCCCCCAGTTTGTCTAAAATATCTAAACTCATATTCTTGACACTTCTGCATGTAATAGTTTAATAAACCATGTTGCTTCTATGTGGAGGATACCACTTAGTGGTGCACATAAGCTGCTGCAGATTATTACACACGAGAAGCATGTTTTTTTTTCTCTTTTTTTTTCTTTTACATATATAGACAAGTTGCATGATAAATGCAGAAAATCCAATAAAAGCAGACTGCAGCTGGACTTGCACCTCTTTTTTGTAATCCGTCTGATTCACTCCGGTTGTTTACAAATAGGAGGAATATTTTCCTGGAATCCGAAATTAGCTACGCAGCTTCAGCGTTTGTGCTATTTATGAGCGGGTCATGATTTGGATGCCATAAACACGAGTTCGTAACTCTGCAACTGGAAAAGTGTTTGAAAAAAATGTTTGCTGTGACAGTTTACATGAGGATATCAAAGGCCGCGTTGTCCAGACGAGCTGGATTTGCATTAGGGAAATGCTCTGCTGCCTTGCATGCCACTTGCAGGTTTGGCGACAATGTGCCTATTGTTTTGTTGTTGGCAGCTCTCATTCATTCCACTTCAAAGCGGGATCCTGTTGGTTGTCCATAATGAAAAAGGAAAGCAAACGCTGAATGCGTCTTCAGTCACACCCTGTAGTCTTGGCCTTATCGCTGCCATCTTGGTGAATGACTTGATTCTCAGGTGTTTTTTTTTTTTTTTTTTTACTGTGGTTGTAAAGTGTTTTATTGCTGCATTATATTTTACTGTCAAAAGCCCCGTCATCAAAGGCAAAGATTTCTATTCTAATCAACACTATTCAGAAATGGATTTCCCCCCAGCATTCAGAGAACTTATTTTATTAGACATATTTAACTTGATACATGTAATTGTTTGGGGCCTTCCAATTTTGTTTTTCAAAGAGATTTTTTTTCCCTAATGTGATTTAAATGAAACGGGGGAAGTTTGATCAACACAAAGTGGAGAATAAGGGCACACAGAGTAAAGCAGAGAGCTGTTGGAAGGGCCATGGGTAAATAAAACCATAATTGCTCTGTCTGGAGGCTTTTTTTTTCCTTTTCTTTTTTCTTTTTTGACTGTAGTCGCTCCAGAATAGAGGCAGCTGTTTAAAGGCAGTCAAGCTTGAGAAGTAACAAAAGTCAAAAGCCTCATTGTTGCAGGATTTTATCGCAGTTTAAAATGTCAGAAAACTCCAAATAAGACAAACGGCCTGGTGTTTATCCCCTTCGAATCTTGTTCAGGTACATTGCTGAGAGCAATGGAATATCCATGCATGTGCCAGAGGGGATTTAAATAGGTGGTGTTGGTGGTGGGAGGGGGGATTAACTTAAACACATACTTCTAGGTATGTTGGGAGAAAAACCGAGCAGAGACGCACACAAACGATGGAAAGTATCCCTCATTTCTCTGAGGTTTAACGTGTGCATTATTGCTTTTAAAGCTGAACACTGCACCGATTAAAATCAAGTTCAGAAAAATGCCCTAAACTTTTTTTTTTTTTGCTGCTGTAATGATCCACATCCTCTGCCCAAAAACATAATGGGAGCTTATAAAACTTAAATTGTCTGGGTTTTTCCAATTCTTCATCTGCGTTACAGCCTTTGATCACACACACCAGTGTGTGTATCCAAACGAGCATTGCCTCTGAAATACAAAAAAGAAAAAAAAAACAAAAAAAACGTAGATCTCACTCTTTCTCTCTCTCTCTCGGCTTCTGTTTCCAATCAAAACATTTCTGCCTGGTGCTTTCGTCTCTCATCTGTGCTGAGGCTTCTGTTGCCCTTTGTGTTTGTCTGCCATTTAAGCAAGACGTTACAAGGTGAGGGGAAAAGAGGTGATGAGAGGAAGGTAACTCGTGAAGAGCTGGAATCTCGGGGGCCGGGATGCATAAAGAAACGGTGATAATTAGGCACGGCAAGTCGGATCAAAGGCGACTGCTCTGAACGAGCTATGCAAATATCTGCTCATCCTGTCAACCGCAGAGTGATCTGAGCGTCGTGTGTCTGTGAGGACAGAGAACTGACAGGGAGCGGTGATCAACAACAGCACCCAGGTTCATTAGGGTGGGACGCTTTTAATGTATACTACCATCGCGCAATTAAAGATCTGCGGTGCCATTGCCACTCATACCTCTTGAACATTGATGCATCGCTTCAAACAACTTTTTTTTTATTTTTTTTTTTTTATTTGGATTTAATAGGATAGGTGAACACAAAGTCGTTTTTGCAAATGCAAGTCTTTGGGGACGTCTAGAGACTGAAATCTTTGACAGTACCTTGCAAAAAATAGCTAGATTGGTTGGTAAGAGGGGGTGTCTGTGAAAAACGGCTTTTAATTGCGACAGTTTCTCAACTGTGATTTTTTTTTTTTAACGAGGTCAATATATCCGTGATCGAAACTATTCTATTCTATCTTTAGGATCGTTGTTCGGCTGGAAGGTGAACTCGGCAGAGTCCACCGTCTTTTAAAGCCTCTAGCTGGGTTTTCTTCTTCCATTACGCTATAAATTCACCCCAACATGAACTCCGGACAGCTTTACTGTCCCTGCTGAAGTAAAGCATCCCCACAGCATGATGCGGCCACCACTGTGTTTCACCATGGAAATGATAGTCCCTAAACGCAGAATTTTGCGTTAAAACATAAGTTTTAATTCTGCTCTCATCTCGCCAGACTGACCGTTTGCTGTGTCCCTGTAGTGGTTTGTGGCAAATTGTAAACGGAGCATATCTTTTTGCTACACTTCCATAAAAGCCGGGTTTGCAGCTTGTATGGCTTGTAGTTGCGCTGTTGACAAGAAATCCCCACAGCAGGATGTTGCTTCCACCGTGTTTCATTGTGGGGATGGTTTCAGACTGACATGCTGCGTTAATTTTTCACCACAGAGTTTTTTAGATGTCGACCAAATGTTTCAGGTTCAGTCTCATCTGGCCAGAGTAACTTCTTCCAAATGTTTTGTTTTGGTTGGTTATTGGGGGGTATTTATATTTTTGCAAAACACTGTATGTAAAAACTTAACATCAGTATATACTGTATGTGGCAGGTGAAGTTTGTATTTATTATACTAACATGTTAATATTACCAAGTTCAATAGAAAGGTGTTTTTAATACGCTAAATGCATTCACTGTTTATACGGAAATACAACTTTGCATGGCAAATTAAAATTCGCACCACATTGCGTACGTTGTGAGCAGAGTCCCTGTCTTAATTCCCTGCCAAAGAAAACAAACTATAAAACTGCAGACAAGCTTTTGATGTTCACAGGACTGAAGTACAACTCGTCCTTCAAGGTTTCTTTTAATGCACCGTTTATCTGCTGCATCTTTGGAGCATTTATCAAAGATAAGTCCTGGAATTTTTCACAAGCAGCTTATCAGCGTGAGCACACACACCATGCAGGGCCATTGTGTCATCCCTTTATTAATCATTACTCCATTCATAATTTACAATCGTTCACTGATGTCTGTGTGAGAACTGAATCTATCTAGCATTAATTAAGTTAAAATATAACTGATTTGGTTTGAAATGACATGTGGATAATTTTTATTTTTTTTTTTACTGTGGTTTATTTTGCAGTATGGATCATTAAAAAGACATCCAAATAAATAAGTCAAAATCCGGATGATCCAAATAGGAACAAAACTTTTTAGCCATTAGTGCATCATGTAGTAAGGTGCACCAACAGAGGACGCGGTTTTTCTCAGTTTCACAAGAGCTGCCAAACCAGTTATCAAAGGCAAGTTAATTAAAACAACCGGAAGGGAAGAGTCTGCCCTTTCAAAATAAATGCAGTCAAGACCAGAGGTTTCAGACAACAGACCGAAACAATCCATTGATGGCCCTTAAAAATAGAAACAGCAGAGTTGCATCTATGTATTGTATAAAGATTGCATCCATTTTTGTTAGGTCCTTATTTTCGGTACAGTTTCCATCAACTTAATCAACACTATTGACAAGTAAATAGCCACATGGATCCAAAACGTTTGGCGTTTTCAGACTGACATGCTGTCAAAGCAAATTACATTTACACTAAGACAGAAACAACAACGGAAAAAAAATAGATAGAAACATATCTGCTATCTGATAATCTGAGAGTTCTGGGTCTCTTGGACATATTATTGATGTTCAGTTCCTCATAAGGCCACATACCATCTCCCAGAGTAAATTGTATAAATCACTATGTCTATGGGTGACTTTTTATTTATTTTTTTAATTACTTAATTATTTTTATTGTTTATGGGTTTGTTTATTTTGAAGTGTATTTTGCTCCCTCCAAATTGTGTATTTTTTTTTATTTGTTTGTTTTTTAGGTGCATAAAGATTAGATACAGCTAAAATTGGGGAAAAAACTAAAATGTATGTTTGTTATGAACAAATTCTAAATAATAATAATAAAAAATAAACAAGTAACAAAAAAACCTCTCAATTTTGATCTAAATCTGCAAGAATACAATCATTTCATATACCATTTGTGGAAACTCTTTGAAGGTCAAGCCACGAATCATAATGTAACATCAGCTTTCTTTTAACTCGGCTTTCCCTGCCTAATATTGGGTCTTACTTTTAACAACCCGAACAGGAAGTGTGTTTTGCTTTTCAAACTTGACAGTGGCTCGTTTCTGCCGCGTTGAGGAGGTTTCGCATCAGTTGGACTGCAGGAAAGTCTAAAGGCAGATACAGAGAGCGTCCCGTTTCCCTGGTCGATCAGTTAATTGATTTTTCTTTTGTTTCTTTGACCGTCCGATTTGAGATCGATGCTTTCGTAAGTGCGCTTCACTCAGCGGATGAAGTTTTCTTCTCGCTGAACAGACACAATGTGACCATGTAGAGTTAGTTAGTAGACTGTTTTATCCTTGGACGGATTTCGGAGTACCTTTATTGATCCTGGAAGGAAAGGATATTAACGATGGGCAAACTTTTGTCAAAACATGGTAAGACACGTTTTTACGCAGAAACAAACTCGGATTTTGACGTTACCTCCTAAATAAAACTAATAATTGTTTTGTTTTGTTTTGTTTGTTTGTTTCACACCCTTGTCTCGGGATCCAAAGCGTCCAAGCGCAGAGAAAACCCCGAAGGTGAGGATAAACTTTGATCATTCTCCACACTGGAGGCTGGCCGGAGCTGATCAGATGTTAAGTCTCAGATTGATCGCGATGCGTCTGTTTCTCCGTGTTTCAGGAGACAGTTTTGTCGTGAATGCCTTCCTCCGGAGAGGGATGGAGGAATGCGAGAGGTACAGCGCAACAGATCACAAACTGAAAAACATGCAGGTACACACTTTCTATTTTCTTCTTCCCGTTTTAATAGCACACGTCTCAAATAATTGCTGGATTTAACACGGATCACTCATTTTAAGAAGACTATACCCTGAACCTCAAATTTCCTTCTGCTTCTTAAGCAATGCAAGTTTGCTCAGGTTATTCTTTTTTGGAGAATCGGTGTGTAAGATTTGAGTGTTTGCAGAGGTAATGCAGAAGCACATTACAGGAAGCTGCTGCATTCAGTTTCTTCCTCTAACCCAAGTCCTAGAACTCCTTGACCCGAGTGGATGGGAACTGTTCTTTCTCTGATGTGTTTGTAAAAATTGTAGCTTGTTGTTCTTTCTGTCATGCCTGGCTCTGGCACAAGACTGCAGTGGTTATTCCATCCCTGCCAGAATCTCTGGATGATTTGAGACCCTTATACACACACACACACACACACACACACACACACACACACACACACACACACACACACACACACACACATACAGCAGAAGCTCAAGCTGGATGGAAATGTAGTCATTTCTGAGAGTGACAGATATAAGTTTACTCTTGGTGTTTCCTCTTGTGGCTCCTGGCATCATGACCCAGGGTGGTGTCTTTCCCCGTAGTGCCTCCCATTCTAGTGGCTTCCGAGTGGGCAGCCCTCTGTGGCGTTATAACATTACATCACTTCGAGTACCACGACTCGAGCTCCAAGGCACAGCTCCACACAGCCAGGGGCTGACGAGTCATGAGATGGGTAGTTGTTATAGTGGAAGAGTTATGGATTATATCAGGGCCGTAAACCGCCCACTCTGTGCAAATTATAAGACTACTTTGCTCCGCTTCAGAGGAGTCTGACTTTACACTCCCCTGGAGGAAAACCACGAAAGGCATAAGCTTGGCGCTCATTAGTCTGCAGATCCCACCCACCCATCAGTCAATGTTATGAGACTAATTTCTTTTTGCGTCATTAATTCCTATAATTATGAGCTTATTCACACCCCAAACAGTGGATCTCTATCAGCTCTTTTCATGTGTCTTTTAGTGGTTGCAGCAGTTACATCTTCTGACTGTGTAGTTCCTGACTATGTGCTGTGTTTATTGTATTATTCCATCTATTCTAAGTTTGAAGTTTGTTTATCTACTGTGACTCGCAAAAGCATTCACACCCCCTAAACAATTTGCAGATTCTGTCATGTTGAACGCCAACACAATTGAGAAGTTGATAATTAAGATGTGGATCTCCATAATTTTCTACATTCCCTGCCAAACATGTTCAAAAAGTTGGCTGTGCATTTGTATTCTGACACAGTTTAGTCAATATCTTGACTAAACTGCACCCATTGCTGCAATTTCAGATGACTTTTGGGATGTTTCCACCAGCTGTGCATGAGATCAAGAGGAAGAAAGTTATTCTTATGCTTTAATGTAAACCATCCTGGTGAAACCTTTTCTGGTTTTTTTTATGATTGTAATCTGCTGTAAGGTAAACGTTTGGCCCAGTCTCAAATCCTTTGCAGTGTCTGATAGGTGTGCTGAATAAAAGCAATCCCACAGCATGATGCTGCCACCACCTTGTATGAAAAATATTCTGTTCATGGCGATTTTCGGGGACGTCTGATTAAAATGTTGTAAGTAAAGATGCAAATCACGCTTTAACTTTTCATCTCTAAAGCGTGCATCACTTAACTTTCATTTCACAATCATTTCAGATCCAAATGAGGTGCATCAAAGTTCGAGGAGTGTGAAAAAACCCAGATATCAATAGGTTTTAATTTTCTTTGAAGAATTTAATTTATTATTCCTCAGTATTTTTTTTAGAAACTTGAGGTCTAAACTTGAAAATACAACTTCACGCAAAGGCTTATCTGTGCTAAACACTTTTGTTAACTGCAGCTGCTTTATAAAAAAGACGGGGCTTAGGAATTAAATTTGAACAAGCAGTGACAGCTCTATTTATTACTACTGCATTTGTGTAAAATCATAAAATGTTCCTAACATTAGTTTTTTTTCTTCTTCTTTGGCATATATAGGATTTAATTTCATTGTAGCACTTTTTCAACTATCCCCAAACTCTGCAAATGAATTATTTACTTAGATCAAATTACTTTGTTGAATTTTTGGGACATAATTATTGGATTAAAGGATCTTGAACGTCTGGAGATCAAACCATGATAAAACATCCCCAAGTCAAAGAGTAAATAGCTGGAATGCTTCAGGCGGTTTAAACTTTTGCCTTTTTTTTTCAGGCATATTTTCTTCTCCTGTGTGTTACAGCACATGGCTCTCATAAAAAAATGAGAGTTAAAATCACTGATGATTATAAATGTGGGAGAAGACTGGCCAAACACATGGTCTAGCTCTGACCATCCCCCTAGTTCTCATTGTCAAATAGGGGGGTGAGCAGGATTCCTGAGTTGTCTGGCTTTGACTTCAAAGAGAGAACTGGGAGTTATAAAAGGGCTCTGATAACAGTAGAGGCTCCGAACCCTCACTGCTAACTTCTCGAAACTCCCCCTCTCGCCCTTATTTGGGGGATGGGCTGGATGACAGAGTGCAGGAGTGACAGAGGCGGAAAAAAAAAAAAAAAAAGCATCCGTGCGACCGATATGTCCGTAAATCTTCCAAATAAAGCAATAATTTTCATCTAGGAGATCGTGACTCTGTGCTGTAAGAAGAAATAACAAAAGATCAAAGGACTGAAAGAGCTGTTTAAATATTGATATTACTGCAAACCATGATTCAAGATTGTAGCTGGAAGGCTTCCCTCTCCGTGTGATCCCACTGTCTTCTTAAAGTTTGGTTTAAGGAGACAAAGCCTGTGGGATTTAGCAGGATAACTTGACTCACTCTGGCTACAGTCATTTGGCTTTTGACACCTCTGTGCAGGTGTTCGACATGACTTTAACCTGCTCACACACCTGGTGTAATGTCAAAGCTCCACAGATGAAATGGAAAGCATAAAAATGCCGTGGAAAGTCAGTGAATACACAAAACCGCTTCTCACTTGTGAAGGAAAAATCTATGTTAAGGTTTAAAGGGATAGTTGAGGATTTTTTTTAAAGCTAGGTCTTGTGAAGGTCTTTGTAAGTAATGGATTCCTTCACTGTTGTAGACATATGTCATCGCAGAGAATAGAAATGAAGAAATCCTCAACGCAGCGGAAGGTTAACATTGTACATATTCATGGTATGCAATGCTATATTAGTGGCTATTAAGAAGCTGACCTTCTGAGTTTTTATTTTGAAGTAGTTAAAAGGAAACTGATGCATTACAAGCGTCAGAAATATCTAAGTGTAACATTTTTTTGATTTTATGACACTTTTTTGAGATATGACAGGAACGATTAGGCCCTATGTATTAATAAGAAAATATATAGCAATTTTCACATCTATAGTAGGTAAAAATATTTGATGCAAGGCTATTTTTCAAAGGAACCGTTTTTAGGCTTATGCTAGAAAGTAAAACTAAGGTTTCTCAAAGGTAGAGAAAAACAACAGGAATTTGTGTTTTCCTGAATGCACTGGTTTTAAGATGATGCAAGTCTTGTATTGGTCCCTCTCAGAAAACCTGTTTAGTTTAGCTTCAGTCTGTTGGACAACCTAGTCTGGATTTACACCAAGAGAGATTACAGAACTTCACTAAAACATACAGCCTGCTCCTTAAAGTGTTTCCCCTTTAAAATAAAACAGTGACCCAAAGCAAACGTACTCAAGGAGCCAAATATTGACAAGTTAATTCATCCTTTCTGCACCACCTTTTGTTCCCAAGTTTCCCAAAGAGTTGGCTGGCGAAGTGGGAGTGTGTCAACATTTTAAGTTCCACAACAAAGGCCTGCATTATTCCTCTTTGAAAGGCAAATTATATCTCCCTCCAAGTTAAAAAAAAAATCAGGAAGGGATTTAATAATGTGCCAAAAGTTCAAAGACGCTAATTTATTTTGACTTACAGAGAGTTGCACGTTACTTAACCTTTAAGATTTAATTAAGTTTAAGAGGATAGTTCCCATGCAGCTCACTAAACTAATTGTACTCTAATGTTTTTTTTTAGAATTCATTTGGAACCTGTGAATAAAACTTTCCCTGCGTATAAAATCCCCTTTCAGTGATCCTGTTCAAATAGCTGTTTAGCTTGGACACTTTTACTGCTGCGCTTTTTCTGGGTATATCTTCTAGTTGCCACGCTAATTTTGAATTATCTGAGTGCGATTTGCATCCGAGGCCGGGATATTTGTACAATTTGAAAACTACAGCACCTGATATAGTGTTTCTACTTCTCAGCACACTGCTGTATGTGTAAAACTGTGATCACCATTCTTAGTTTGTAGTTATGCGTGCATGGGATGCGATCTTGTGGGTCTTTAAGTACTTCAAGGCTTCTTTTATGAAATATTTTTGTCAGCAACATTTCAATTTATTTATTTATTTTTGCTTTTTGACTCATCTAACACCAAAAATGGGAAAGAAGCTGTTAGCTGAGGCAGGGAACAATACATGGTGGAGAGGAGACAAAAAGGTGTGCTCATATATGTACTGCTTTTGAAGAGACTTGAAGGCATTTGGAGAGTTTTTTTTTTTGCACCTTTTTTACTTCTTCTTCTTTTTTTTTTATATTTGGCTTCACAAGAAGGCAAGCTGTGAGCCTTCATCTCTGAATGAAAAGCATGTGGCTGGCATCCAGAACAGCGGGGTCTTTCAGCACGGCCCCAGCAGACATCTGTTTCTGGTTTGTACAGCAAAATCCTGGAGCAGGGAAGAGGGGCTGTGGTAGAAGGGGGGGTGGTTGGGGAAATGGAAGGAAAAGCGGAGGGAATAAAACTAGAACTGGGGTTAGGGTGGTGTCTTTTTTTTTTTCTTAAATGTTCTTATTTAATAGTTTTAAAGGTAGGTGGATGATGGCCTCATTAAGATTATCCACTGACCATTAACCTCCTCTCACCTTGTTTGCAGGTTCAATGAATGCAAATGAAGCACTCTTATGATCTTTTGTTGCAGACAGTCTGCCTATGGGTACAACATCTCCTGGTTGTGTTTGACACCTGTCGCAAGGTGTGAGATGGTTCATGCCTCCCCCTTCCCCTCCCCACCCCCCTGTTTTTTTTTCTTCTTGCGTTTAATTGTTCCAAGCATGCATTGCCTTTAAAAGGTCAGGTTTCTCTGTCCGAAACGTCTGAGTGAAAAACCGGCTGGGTTCAGGGGCCCGTCCCTAATGGAGATAGATGCTAGAAGCCTCGGAGAAGATTAAATGTTTATTTTGTCTGAGGATATTTGTACTTTTGGAACGGTTCTGAAGCAATTTACTCTCTTTTACTGTGACTGACCAGTGCTCATTAAAATGCTCACCATCCAATATAGTTAACAATCCATCTGAACTTTTAAGGGATTACTAGAACAAGGATGTACCAAACGGTTTTGTGGATACTTTAAACATGGTCATTACTGGGACCTTTCTAGATAAAAAAAAATGCTAAAAGTGAAAAATATTTCTTAATTTATCTTATCATGGCAATCATGATTTTCTGTATTGTGCTGAACTTCTCTCTTCCGTGTTGTACCAGCCTGTATGGCCACATAAAGATACTAATGTATTGAAGTCACTCCTGTTTAGTTAGCATTGCTAATAATCTCTGTTAAAGAAGCTATGAAAGGGTTAGCTACATTGCCTTTCACATGTATCCATACATTAGAACTTTTTTCACTGACCTCAATGTATTTTAATGGGATTTTATGTAGTAGACAAGCACACTGCAGTACATAATTGTGAATTGAAAGGAAACTGATGTATAGTTTTCAAATTTCTTTTTAAATAAACCTGAAACATGTCCCCTTTACTCTGACACCCCTGAACAAATCAAGTGCACATACTTTCAAAAGTCACCCAACTTAAAAAAGAAAAAAAAAACTCCTCTTGTGGTTTTTAATCTCTGAAAATATTAGTAAGCAAATATCTTAAGGAACAACATCTGATATACCTGTCAGATCACGGATAAAGTTGTGGAGAATTTTAGAGTTTTGTGAAACAACACCCAAAAGCTTTGGAGATCAGGCAAGAAGAGCATAAATCAGGAAAGCTGCCAAGATGCCAACGCACTGATTATGTGTGCAGTATTTATATTTGTGCTGTGACTGCAATGACATACAGTCACAGCCATACAATTTAGATTTGCATCTGTAATTGCAGCAAAAGTTGTTTCTGTAAAGTATTTGCAGGGGCGTTGAACATGTATGGTACACTTTTAAGACTTTAAAAACATTTTTTTTTCACAAACTTTTCATTATTTCCATTCCACTTCACACACATTTGCAAAACACATTTGTGTTGTTCTATAACCTAAAATCCTAATAAATACATTGAAGCTTCTGGTTTTGTTTAAAAAATATCAGAGAATGGTTTATAAGGTATGATCTCTTTGGCAAGGCAGAGATTTGATTCAAATTAGATCAAGTTCTTCGTAGAAAAGGTTAAAGTGACTTTTCAGCTTCAGATCTGATTCCATTTTTTAGGTCAACTGTAATCATCAGTTTTGTTTCAGCTTTTATAGGAAGTATTGAC
This sequence comes from Poecilia formosa, assembly GCF_000485575.1. NCBI lineage: Eukaryota > Metazoa > Chordata > Actinopteri > Cyprinodontiformes > Poeciliidae > Poecilia > Poecilia formosa. The sequence goes on along the minus strand of NW_006800245.1, from coordinate 193,373 downwards.
TTGATTAGAATCACTCTGTCCAGAAAAAGCATAATTTATCTCAAAGACACACCTATTCTGTCATCTAGGCTGCATTAAAGAAATATTCAGAGGGAATTTAATGTCATGTAATTCCTAACAGAGATATTTCAAAGAGCTGCCACTGTTGGCTACTTCTTTTATTGTCCGGCCTGGGCCTTGGCCTCTACAGTAACTGTCTTTTGGCGGCTGAAGAAGAAAAAATAAATTAGTCTGTCTGAAATGAGTAAATTATTTAATCAACACCAGTGATGCAATGATGGTGGAGAGTTTCCAACCCAGCAGATGCAAAAAATATGAGCACTCCAAGCAATCCTTATTATGAAAAAGTTAGTATTTCTTTTTGTCATTAGAAGGCAGAATCAACTAATCTATTGCCACAGATGCTTTCTCTAATATTTCATTGAAAGCTGAGCAATGGCACATGACTGACCTGACGTTTTAGACTGATCATTTAAAGCTGTATCACTGCATATATATGAGTTAAGTACAAAAAAATTGTTTGACTGAGAATGGGAGATAAAAGTATTGTGGCCATTTTTATTTGGTAGTGTCTTGGTTATTAATGGTAAGTCACACGAAGTAGGTGATCATTTTTTAGTCTTGACGAAGCAAACCTTTCTGTGCATGTTATCTGCATAGCCGTATCAGTATTCTAGATACTTTCTAGAACTTTAAAACACCCACGTTAGGTCATTAAGTCATCTCAGATTGATTGGATGATTGAGTAGTATGGAGAAGGTGGTGTGCTGCAGTGCCTAAGAAACAAATACAGCTCTTAAATTTGATTCAGCTTGATACTAAATGTTGGGATTTATCTAAACATACTCCTGTTACTTAAAAACTACAACATTTATTGTCGGTTTATGTGACATTTATTGCTTCAGTTTATTATTGCGCCAATTATACCTAATATTTAATACCTTATACTATCAGTCAATAAGATGATTGTTATGTTTCTGTTTAGAATAAGAACATTTGAATCATGCACATCTTTCACTCATGTAAATACTGTGATACATTGAAATGGTGCAATATTAACCCAAAGTTTGAGAAAGTCTTACCGGTTCTTGGCTAATTTTATTTATCTGTTCCTGACACAAGGCGCACACCTAAATGATTTAATATAAATAATTATACCCATATGAAAATAATGTGCTAAGCTGGGTCAGCATATTTTCACGGTCATACCGAACTGAAGGTTTGCTCCTTCACTTTGGAGCCATTGTTCAAAACTTTAAAAAGTTTAAAATTTCAAATCAATTTAAAGCTACCAGGCAATCAGATTATGGTGTGGATAGTTTGACTGTGTGAGTGTTATATTCCCTAATGATAATCATGTGCAACTCGAGTTATGGTCTCGTGTGTCCCGACCAGTAGGTAGTCTGGAAAACAAGCATCATTTGGCTTTAAACATCACATGTTGTTGCGCTTATAAAAGTATGTATTTGTGCCTTGATGTGGCTGTCATAAAACATGTAGCATCAATCCTCCTGGGCAGCCTCAACATCGCTTTCTGACAATCTCTTTTGGTTTGATGATAATGTCACAGCAGCTGTCATGCCATAGAAGAGCTTTGTTCACACAAAGCTGTTAGATTTAATGAAATAAATAGATGTTTTTTTTTTCCCCTCCTGCACTTCAAACCAGAACAGAATTTAATTAGTGGGGTAAAAAATAAAAAAAAGGACCCATACAAGATTTAGAACTGTTACAGCGCCTATCTTCAGACACAGAAAATGAAGCTGTTGCCTTTAGAGATAGCTCATCCCCATCAACGCAGCTTTGAAGTCACTTACTTCTTGTCATTGCTTTCATGATATTTATGAGATGTCTGTTTGCGCACTTCAGAGAGATTCTGTGCAGCTTCACAGGAGCGGATGACAGCGAGTCTTGAAGCACTAACATGTGAATAGCTCAACTTCCAGGCTGGAATCTGTCCCATGCTCTCAGCGACACTTGCGTGCCCCAAATCTGCTTGGTCACTTGCGATGGCAGGTGGCTCTCATCCCCGCTCAACCCGGGTCAGCGTGCCTCTGGCTGTCCGAGGCAACCCCATCACGGGTTAACGCCGGCCTGTGTCTTTGCCTTTTGCTCCCTGCCAAGAGAAAGAAAATACCTGAAGCTGGACTCCAATGCTTTGCGCTGACATTTTTGGCAAAGGCTGCTGGATTCAAGTCTGTGTTTGATCTTGTGCACTCGAAGCCAAGTAAAACACCAGGAGACTTAAAGGTTATTACTTTTTAGTGTGTCAGGTATGTTTCCATATAAACCTCTGTTCTTTTCCAAGTGGACTTTATTTCACAAGCCTTAGAGCTGCTGGGGGAATAGAATGTTTTTTCAGTCATAGTTGGTTGTTTGTTGTGGGATTGTATTGTGCCTTTGTTCAGTGTTAATTTTAACTTCATAATTAGTGGGAATAAATCCTAATATAGGCCAAAGGAACAACAGAGGAAGCTTTTAAATCCACTAAACATGATCAGACGAGACATTGTAGATACGCTGGCCTTTCAAGACGCTGATTTTTAACATTTTTGTGGACTGAAAAAGCCTGAGGTTTTGCTTGTTTGCTCAAAGAGAGCCGGGGATTCCACTTTTACACATGACTGATCCATTGAATTCGGCAAGTGGAAACTTGAGGTTGGGTCAGACGTTGACCAATGCACACATTACAGTATGCAACCAGAAGAAACTGAACCTTTTCATCCCACGGTGGCATCAGAGGGCGGCTTACAGCTACAAGTCAGACTTTAGTATAATTAAACATAATAACAATTTAAACACTCGTTAACATTTCACTCTGTTTTCTGTTTCCTCATTTTATTGTACATTTTAAATTCATAAAAGATTAAATCCACTGTCGCCATAAAGCAAAACAAAAACGTACGCTTTCCCATTTGTGACATCACAACAGGCGTGAGGCAACTAATCAGAGCTCAACTTGAGCAACCAGTTGTATTTTGTATGTTTGTTATTTTTTCTCTTCGTTCATGTTTCTTGTAATGAATTGTCGATGACGAACACGGTGTTCCCCTGATCAGAGATGTATTCAACTCCCACCTCTAGGGGAGGCTGAGGACATGGAGTCTGGATGGACCGTGTCTCTCGCTCTAATGTCTGTCTGCCCTCAGCTGTGGTCGTAAAGTCTGTGGTGCCAGTCCCTGAATCTGTTGGTGGACACCAGCAGTAAGGGATCCCGTTAAGCTGAAGAAGTTGTCCTACTGCACTGACTGGCTTATGGGGCTCCTGAGGCATCTAATAGGTACCGCTGTGGTCTGAGAGGCAAAAACAAGGACCAGGGAGAAATGGTGCACTTTGGACTGGCTGACCGGGGTTGCAGCTGGTTCCTGGCTACTTAGAGGGGAGTCCGGCTGGCAGTTGGAGGATCAGGTGTGCCATCGCGGCCGCAGTTGCACAGTTTCATTGTGGTGAAGAGTTCTGAGCCCATCAAGTGAGACTCTCAATTTAATGGTCAGTCTACATTCCTATCCTCACCGGTGCTCATGAAGTTTGGGTCCTGACCAACAGAACGAGATCCCAGACACAAACAGGGTGGCTCGGCTTTCACTTTGAGATGGAGTGAGGAGCTCGGCCATCTAGGAGGGGCTTGGAGTAGACCCACACTACCTCCTATATCACCTCCCTTGGGACTTTAACTAGGCCCCTCCAAAACCCTCTCATTTTTTAGCACTTAAAAAGGGTGAGGAAGGGATGGGAATACTGCTTTTCAAAGAGCTGTATGCGTTACAGCATATTCCCAGAGATGACATGAAAACAAAGCAGAATTCCCTTTTTTTTTCTTTTTTTTTTAGTGAACATTTTAAAGGAAAGGTGTGAAGTCCTGCTGTGGATATCCATACTTCATTAACCAGTTTTGTTAATGATCAAATCATCAGTGTATATAAGTTTGTGGAAAAAAAAAATACCACAGTGGATATTATTAAAGTATGACACATACTACAGATAACAGCTTCCTGTAGGCTGAAAACAAAAGGTTAGCCGCAGGGTGCCTGTGGAGAGATCCTGTTTTTGTGAGTTTTCTGAGTCAAATCTGTTATACTTTTCTGTTTGTGCAAAGTTTTTGTCTTGTTTTCAACTTCTTCCTCGCATCTGCTGTACTATGCAAGCTTTACACTCATTTACACTCATTCTTACACACTCTTGCAATGTATAGTCAGCATTACCATAAAAGGCTTATTCAAACGGTCTCGTTCTGATTGCAAAGAGAAGCTCAAAAGAATTGGAAATCCTGACAGAAATGTGTTCACAAGTGAAAAGATTTCCCCCAAGATCCATCTTCCAGCTCTCCGTTTTCATATGCAGAATGCCATTTCTTGAGAGATATATCAAACTCAACCAAACCCAGACCCCTGAGGAGTTCGCCTCTCTGTTCTGCTCTGAGCAGATCCTTTCCCTCTTTGGGACCCCAAGCGCCGCACATGTGTAGGTATCGCTGTTACTCAGCTCATAAAACGATACAGTCACATCTGAAAGTGGTTAGCTGCTGAAACACACTGCTAGGTGCTTCAAAGTTTGGACCTCGACTTCTGCAGACAGCGCAGACTGGGACTTCCTCAGGCACAAAACAATTCCCCACAGCTTGGGTACGGCTGCAAATAAAAAGCCTTGCTTTTGTTACACAAACCTGTTCTCTCCATCAAAACCTTCAATGGGTTTCCACTGCGGCGGAAGTGGGTATTTTTTTTGTCATGCATGGTGAGCTGCAGGAAAATTTTAATGATTTAATGATCTGTACTCAGAAGAAAAGAAAATTGTTCTGATAATCTGTGATGATTTCATAGCCCAACACCTTTTGTGTTCTTTCTATATGTGACAGGAAGGGAGGGAGAGGATGAAACGTTCCTGAAAGAGGCCTCTGTTCTCATTTCCTCTCAAAGCAGCCCTCTTTTCTTCCACCCTCCCATTTCTTTCCTGAGCCCCATCCACTTCAAAAAGCTGACCTGGCCCTGTGTGCTGTGTAACATGTTTACCTAAAGGCTCATTTCAAATAAACAGCGCCTCTCCTTGAGATGCCCCCCCTCCCCACCTCACTGGGAGCCTTTCAGAGACACCATATGGTTGCAGGAGATACATCACAATAAGGACCTGGTCTTTTAAAGCTTGCCATTCTATTATCATATTGCAGAGAAGATGACTACTATGGAGAAAAGGCTTAAAATAAACAAAAACCCTGAGCGAGCTTGAAACTTTCTCATAGCGACAGCAAAATTCACTTGTATTGCTGCTCAGCAAGATTTTCCTTTATAACCAGCACCCACTTCTTTGTGTTGATAGGGGCCTGGCTGATCCTATCGCTTCAAAGGTGCCAGTGTATCAGAGTATTTGAACTTTTACCCCCACTGTCACATGCTTTGCTTTGAGAACTCCTGGTGGCACCTGATTATCTCATAACACTGAAAGGTCTTACTGCACATCAGCACTCTCTTCTTTTTTTTTTGATCCCTAAATCTTCTTTCAATAACTTCTTATCAGATGTCAAGGGTCCCCCCAAGTGGAGCGCTCAGAGACTCTCTGAATGGGCTCTGCCAGGCTTTTTTGCTCTGCGCGAGAGATAAGATAGGGTGCAGAAGGAAACCGACGCAAATGTATTGCAACCCGTGTTTAAGCCTGGACTCTTTCCCAGACTTGTAGACTTGGTTTCCATAATTATGGCTGCCAAAGCAACCGTTTTGCTGCTTGCTTTGCTGCAAAAAAAAAAACAAAAAAAAAAACATGAACTGCAACTGGAGGTGGAGGTGGGGCTGGGCTGGGCTGCGGTTCCCTCCGCGCCGTAGCCTTTTGATCCTGCTTGCGCCATGGATGAATTACGTTTCAGAATTTCACACTGGGGAGCAGTGTTTCAGATATGCAGCTAGTCTGTCAGCTTTCCTGAAGTGCTCACATTTGAGCCTCGATCTGAAGAGAACAAGCACGTAGATTTTTCTTTTCTCAGTGACTTTTATTACTTTCTTCAAATTCAGAAGTTTACGTACGCTTTGATAACGATGTCTTTAAGCTCTTTTGGAAAAGCCCAGAAGGTGATTTAATGGCTTTTGTAAGCCTGCAATAGATTAAGTTAAACATTTTGAGTTAAATGGAGGCATATATTTTAAGGCCAAATCTCAAACACTACTTCCTTGTGTGATATCATAGGAAAACATAAAAATCAGCCAGTCAGCCATATGAGGAAGAGAACTGTGGACTTTCACGGGTCTAGTTAATCTTTACGAATCATTTCCTGATGCCACCTTTATATATTCGAACAATTTTACTCAGGACTAAACACCATGAGAGTGTTCCTCCGTCGTAATGTTTAGGAAAGATATGATTCTTTGTCCCAGAGATGAATGTGGAGACACAGATGATGGCTGAAGTTGGTTGAAGATTTCCGTCATCAAACCTGTACCTTTATGTGTTGAAATGTCATTCAGACTGGAAGAAGTCAAAACCCCCAAAAGCATGATTTTTTTTTAGGGACAAAACTGTATTTTTGCAGACATTTCCTATGAAACCAACAGTTAAGTGTTTGGTCATAATGACCAACTTCATATTTGGAGAAGATATCTTGCAAATCTGAAAATCCCATCCCACGTCAGAAGTACTTGGGGAGGCAGCAGCAAATTGTGGGGATATTTAGCTTCTTGAGGGATCGCTGCACTTCCTAAAAACAGATGGAACCAAAAGGAAAGAACACCATGTGGAAATAATGAAGCAACATCTCAAGACATCAGCTAGGAAGTTAAAGCTTGGGTACAAATGGGTCTTCCAGATGGACAATAACCTCTCTTATAATTCTAAATTAGGAACAAAGTGATGTAAGGACAATAAAGTCAATGTTCTGCAGGATCTCAAAGTTCTGATCCTCAGTCCCATAGAACATTTGTGGGCAAAGCAGAAAAGGTGCTTGTGTGAACTAGAAGGCCTGCAAGCCTGGCTCGTCTACGCCAGTTTTGTTAGGAGAAAGGAGGCAAAATTCTAGCAAGCTATTGTCAAAAGGTTGTGGAAGAAAACTTGTAGCATTTCACACAAATTATAAAGTTTAAAAGACAATTATACCAATGACAAAGAAAAAAAAAAAAGAGAAAACTTCTGAATTTGCAAAAAAAAAAAAATCTATAAAATGGCCTTTCTCATTAACATATTAGCAAGGTACAAATAAGTTTTCACTGAACACAATGTCACAATGGTGTCTTTTTGAATGAAAAGTTTTAGAACAAAAATCACGTGTAGTGTTGCACCTGTAAAGTAAATGTAATGTTTTGCATTATAAACATTTAAAGATTTTTCACTTGCCACAATTTCTGAAGTAATTTATCGCATCCACGGCTTCACACTCATGTCCTCACTTCTTTTGTGAATATTGTAAGGCTTCAAGTAGTTACATGCATTTTACCCTCCATCTCATCTGTTCCTCTTCAGCTTTTAACTCTGTCCCCCTTTCATGGGAGGTTGCACATAAAACACCGTAGCATGCTCCATCTTACATATCCTGGCTGCCTTCGCATTAGTTAAAAAAAACGTGAAGTCTCCTCTGCTTCCTGAGCACAGCGGGGGTGTATTTTTAGGAATCCTCAGGAAAACACTTGGTGTTGACCCTGTGATGACCTGCTGTCCAGTTCCAGGCGTGTGAGGAACTTCACAGCCTGGAATTAAGCCTGTTCTTCCAGTGTTAGGAATTCTCGTGGTCTCCGAGACTGACAACGCCTGTTGGCTGGAGGAGACAGAAGTACCTGACTTGTCAGGGAGAGTTACACAACAGCAAAGAGAGAAAGGAGATTAAAGGTATGCAGACGCTTTGAACAGGCAGACACAGCTTTTTTTTCCCTCTTTATGCCAGAGTCTAGATATTCAGTGTCAAAAACTATGCCACAGTCTAGGAAGCCAAGACATTTTTACCCCGAACAGGATGGCCACAAGCCTCAAATTCTTCGTAATATAGAGGAGCAGTACCATTTATGCAAACAAGCGGTGTCTGGGGACCTGAGGTTTTGGCAGACATTGCTGGTCATAGTTAGGCTATAGCAGATGAGTTATTAGAGGCTCTGCTTCCTTTATGTGCTGCATCCTACTGAACTGCACTGTGTATTTTGGCTTCTTCTGTTCTGCAGCCCTGAATCTCGTTAAGGGTTCGATTCAATAATAGTACACTATAAGAGTCATTCATCTCTGTTTCTCCAACATAACTCTTAGACGAATGTGTTGAGAGTTCATGCTACATTGGTGGCTCATTGGTTTTGGCTCTATAAGCTCCCCTTTTTGTGGTTACTTATATGCATCTGCACTTCCGCAGGTTGGCCATCCATAGGGAGCAGTAACTGGTGGAATGGAGAGTTGTGGTTTTAAACCTGAATATGTCCCTCTCTTGTTTTAAAACATGCTGGGGAAATCAGTCTGAGATCTTTCAGTAACATGGGTATGTTTCAAAGTGAGGAGACTAAAGCTTATGGTAACACTTTATTTGAAGGGGTGTGCATAAGACTGACGTGACACTGTCATCAACATGACATAACATCTGTTATGAACACGAAGGAGTCTTCATGAATGTTCATGACTGTTGTCATGAATTGTCATTCGGTAAATGACACTTTTAATGCAAAGTTGTAGTAAAAGTTGCACTGAAAGTCCATTAAAAGCTTCAGTTTTGCACTAAAAGTGTCATTATTTACCGAATGACCCTTCATGACAACAGTCATAGACATCCATGTAGACTCTTTTCATGTTCATAACAGCTGGTATGTCATGTTTATGATGGTGTTATGCCAGACTTATGCACACTCCTTCAAATAAAGTGTTACCAAACTCACTCACACACACAGGCAGATGACACCGTTTTAGCAACCCAACATATGAGTGAGTGCTAAACAATAATCAATTATTCATGTTGGCCAAATAATGAATCGAAATTCAACTTATAACCTCATGAATTTTCAATCATGTTTCAGTCACATTTCACCACATGTGACTGAAACGGTCAGTGTGTCAGTCACATGTGACAAATTGGTATGTTGGTATGTTTTCTTGGAAGGGAAATACCAAGTTGTTAGGCAGTTCTTATCCCAGTGTTTTTTGTTTTGTTTTGTTTTTTTGCAATGATGCAACAAAAGCTCATGTATTTTTAAAATTACAAACCATTCCTAAGCCCCTAACAACAGCCATAGTTGTGGTTTGTTAGTTAGCTGAACAAACACAAAAAGCAAACTGGGATTGTTTGCATCCGCACATCTTAGAGTGATTTTGAGGTTTTGTTGATATTGTTGCCTTAAGACGACTTCATGTATTTAGGCATTTTTTGCACTTAAACAGTTTATAGTGTCATAACATTCGATGAGGCTGTCTCAATCCAGACATTTATTCCAGGAGTAGAACCTACAGCTCCAAACAGATCCTGAGTCTGTGAGCAGAGCTAAAAAAAAAAAAAAAGCATTTTATTGAAACATTTATAACAATGGATGTCTCTTTTTAGTTTTGTAAAATCACAATCTGATGATTCTCTCTCCATCTGAATAACATCTCAAGAGTTCATGTCCACTTGATGGTTTTTTTAGATTCCCTGAACGTCTGCTAAGAGGGACACCTCTGCACTAAACACTTTAAACATTCTAACCATGCTTTCGTTGAGGGGATAACATTACAACAAAGCTCACAAGTTGATTTTGTAATATACCCAATTTTATATTTTGAATTAACAAGATGCATAAATAGCTGGGCTGCTAGGTGTTGCAGTCATTTGCTCTGTTGAAGGTTCCTTGCCATGGCCTTTCGACATGGAGCTAGTATTTTCTCCCTGTGAATGTGTGAATTATCTCTGGATACTCCGGCATTCTCCCATAGTTGAAATATGCATGTTAGCTTAAGTGGACTCCCTAAATAGCCCTTACATGAATGTGCATATGGTTGTTTTGTTAGGGACGATGGTGGCGACGGTGGGAGTTCTGACACTTGACGCACCTTGCCTGCTGGGTAGTAATCAAAGGGCCTGGTGATGCCAGCCTGGTGGCAGCCTCACCTCTATCAGTGTACCCCAGAGCAGCTATGGCTACAACCAGTAGCTTGCCATCATCAGTGTATATGAATGACTAAAAGTAGTTAGTCTATTACTATTGAATGTTATTAATAGAGAATAACATGCACAGCCCTTGTAATACCAAAATATTAGTGAGGAAATGTCTATGCCTTCACAACATTTCCATAAATACCCAGGATTTCTAGGTCAGAGAGGAAACTAACCACTTGTTACAAATAAAAGAGTAAAAAAAAAAAATCTCAAAAGAACATTATTGAAAACAGATTCTCTATTAAACTTTCTCTAACATATACAAAAGAGCAGCCTCACTTGACCCTGTCATTTAGTATTACGCGGGTACCTGGGTTAAAATGGCACCGCTTATAAATTCTAAGACTTGTCGCCACTCTTCCACGCTGACGTGCAGCTGTCCTTCCCCAACATGGTTTGTTTACATTTCTCAGTCACCCACAGGAGCTGTGTAACGCCTCTAGCTCCCTCCAACCTCCGACCGCGGGGCCTCGCCCCTATGATCCGCCACGGCTGCTTTTCAAAGCTCTGACTCGAATCTCTCGCAGCCCAACAAAATGAGTGGTGAAAACTGTGGTGTCAGGGCTTATCTCACAGGTGAGAACAATTACAACTGACATCGCGATGCTCGACGGGCAGCTGGAAACCCGATACTGACGACAGCCGAGAGAAAAAAGCGGTCTAACGGGTGAGAGCGACGCGTTGAAATGGTTTATACGTTATGGAAGTAGACAAAGCAGTGTTTATCAAGCCTGTTGACCGTGACAGTTCAAACTGTTGGTTTATGCTAAACCTCTGCCAACGTGGGATCTGATCTCTTTCATTTCTCAGACGGATGTGTGCGGAAAGTAACTACTTTTGGACCGTAACAGGATTGGGTTATAGCCACCTCACCCACAGCCTGGCAACCTGGCATCCCCTATGTTGTTTAAAGGGCCTGTGGAATGTGGAACAAATCCCCTCAGCTTTATCGGCCCGGCCGCACTCCCCATTGGCTGCCACTGAGAGCCGGGAGGCTCACAGAATTTCACGTGGAGGCCAGAAACAGAGGGACATCCTTTTTGGGTCCCAATGCGGGCTTCGATATGCCATCAGCTTGTGCCACTCACCTCTTTTCTTGCTGTCAGGTTGTGAGTGCGCTCACGGTTGGTTGGGCATGCATCTTTTGTTTGGTTTTGATGAATCCCTGTTGTGCGGTGCTGTAAAAGAGTTTTATCGCAGAAAAAATAAATAAATGTATAAATGTGTGTAGAGTATTTGCATTGTTAAAACATTTTTTTTTTCATTTAAATGACAAAGATAAGCATTTTTCAAAAGATGATTTCATTTATTGAAAGACAAAATATATTCAAACCAACCTGAACCTATTTGGAACTACTATTGCCCCCCTTGTTGAATTATCAATTAACTCTAAATAGCCACTGTTTTTTGTTCACTTTCACTAGCCACTCCCATACCCGATTAATACCAGATTTGAAGAATGAAGAAATCACCTAAAAAGAACCTGTCTGAAGACATTAATATTTCAAAAATAACACGTCTTGTTGCAAAAGCAGATGAGGAACTAAGTAATTGACACATATCGGTCTAGAAAGGGACATTTCTGTGGCTTAGGGTCTCCACCAAACCACAGTAAGAGCCAATCACATTCCAGAGAGCATGGCCTACTGAAATTATACCAAGAGTGGATTAACAAGTCTTCCAGAAGGTTGACATTAAAATCAGTGATTCAGATTCAACAATAAAGAAAGAGCCTTGGCAAAAATGACATCCATGGAAGAGCTCCAACTTGAAAACTGGCCAATAAAACAAAACAAAACAAAAAAAAAACCCACAAAGGCCAATCTCACATTGCCAAAAAAAAAGAACACCTTGATTATCCCTAAAATGTTGGGAAAATATTATGGGAACTGGTGAAGCAAGACAAAACTCAAGTTTTTTTTAAGGTGCACATCATATTACATCTGATGTGAAGCTGAAACAGCACTTCAGTACAAGAACATCACAGATGGCGGAGGGTGCTTTGGCGCTTCCAGATCTGGATGACTTACTCTAATCAGTGGAAGCATGACTTCTGCTCGAAATTGGAAAGTTCTGAAAAAACAAACAAACAAAAAAAAAACCTTCCAGCCATCACTGTGTAAAGCTAAAGGTCACTTGGGTTATGCATGAGCCAAAGCAGACCAGCACGTTCACCCCTGAAGGGCTTACAAAGAAAAAAAATGAAAGTCTTGAAGTGGCCTTGTCAAAGTCGATGCTTAAATCCAACTGAGATGGCACAGTCTGACCTTAAACAGGTCCTTTATGCTCCAAATGCCCTCCGCTGTGGTTCAATTAAAACAACTTAGGAAAGAAGTGAGCCAAAAGACCTCCACAGCGATGTCAAACACTCACTGCTAGCTATCACACAAAACACTTGGTGGCAGTTGTTGCCACCAAATGTGCAACAACCATCCAATCTCATCCATTTCCAAAAATAATGCATATTTAGCAGATTTGTTTGTTGCTGTAGCATTAGCATTCAGTAAGCTGGAACATACCTGAGTTATTTCAATATAATTTAGCCTCTGAAGTGACGTTAATAAATCTGTCAGTCTTTTGTACGAGTACTTCATAAAATGCATCAAAGATTTAGGTGTATTCTCAGTGAAGCCATTTTTTTTAAAATTAATACAGCAAAGGCAGCCACGGCTTCCTTTTTATATCAGTTGATGAAATATGTGAGTGATCTTTCATGCTGCCATCGCTTCATACATTTGCCTCATCTAGACTGGTGAGTTTTGTGGAGTCATTGGTATGAAGGGCATGATTCCTACGGTAGCTGAATGTGAGACATCTGAGGGCACGGTGCTATGCTCCATTACATCAGGCTCCTATCAAAGCTCATTTTAATGAAGGCAGGCTGATTACAGCAGTGGTGACAGATGCAAGGCTGTCAGCCAGTGATGCTAATCTTTGTTTAGGGCTTTCGGGAGGTCACAATCAAAGTGGAAGAAAGATCAGTGACGGGACAAAGAGTGAAGAGGAGGCTCACTCCTCCCCTGACTGAAGGGGAGCGGCTGACTTTTAGCGGCGTGCACGCTGCTCTTACATAGACAGGCAAGCATGTTCGTCTCTCACCACAGCTGTTGTTATAGTAGGACTGTAGAGGCTTCGTTTTAGTGATTCATGTTCTGCCAAGGGAGAGGTTCTGCCTCCTGTTTGACCTTAGAGAGCTTCCTGAAAGAGTCCCGAAAAGGCGGCCATGTCTGGGCAGCATCTGCTGCGTGACACAGACGGCCTTCTGGAGTGACCTCCTGTCCACAGGTATAAAAGGTCAGATACACATCCGATTGAATTTTATTTGTCCAATCTGAAACTCCAATTTATGTAGTTTTTTTTTATTTTAAAAATCAAAATGTGAGCAAGCCACCTGTTTAAACAAATGGAGGACATTTCGGATTGTTTATATATAAAAGCTAGGCATGTTGGCTACTTGTTAGTTTAATGTTTTAACCGTTCAGGTAAGCTAGATCCATCTTGTTTTTTTTTTTTTTTAACTTGAGTTGCAGAGGTTTGCTGACTCTATGCTTATTTCCTGTAGAATAGAACCTGCTGTACCGTATCATACCCAGAGGTTTTCAGACTCAATGTGTTCCAAGACAAACGGGTTAAAAACTCAAAAAGATGAAACCATTTTAAAATATTTTCAGCCTTCCTGTTGTCTGCTGAAGTCCAACTCTCTTTGTAACGGAACTGCGTTGCTTCTGTGTAAACTCAGTCTTTCATCTCATTAGAACAAACCTGGTAACATAATGAATAAATCCCTGATGTGATGGACATGACTTGGTAATAGATGCATATATGTAAATTTGTGCTTTTTGTGACTTTATTGTCAAACAACTCAGTGTTAAAAAAAACAAGTCACATTGTGGAATCTTTACATTAAAGTTACAAAATAGAAAGATTAAAAATCTTGACCGAGCATTCACCGTTCAAGCTGAAAACCAGCCAGTACCACACACCACAGTATTACATGTTATGCTAATATTTTAAAATTTGGAATACTAATACTGTAAATGACCAGGTACATTCAGTTCTTGCTGTTTCCAGAGATCATCTGAAAATCCCAAGCATCTTTGTCCACAAAAAGTAAGGAACTTTTAAGCCAAAAATATGAAAACTACACCACAGACGGACAGAGATAGAAAAATGACAGAGAGGATGGGGTTTTGGTTGTAACGTAAGCAGTTTGTACTTTAGCTCTCTTGCTGGGGAAGAGGCAGAAGTTGCCACGAGTTGTTCGTCTACTCTTCTTGCTTCAGAGCCCAAAATATTTTAGGCAATGGCCCCTTCCCCCTCCATCCACCCATCATCTCCTTCTCGTTTGCTCTGCCTCTTTCCAGCAGAACCGCTCACATCTGGTTTTGAGTCGAGGCCAGGTTGGTTTCAGCTGGAACGGAGGGCTTTCATTTCTCAATGGCCCCCTTCCCTCTCCAGTTTCAATCTCAGGAATGCACAAGAAAATGACGCTTGTTTACGAACGGGTTTTCCTTTCTTTGTAGTAATAACATTTGAGGTTCTGATTTTTCTTCACAAGGAACGCCACAATAATTTCCAGTTAATATTGGGGTTGAGAAGGAATGCTGGTCTGCTGGCTGGTGGTCTTGAAGCCTTTTCCGGTGGCGCCCTCTGAAATGTAAGAAAACTCCCACTAATAGCTTCTTAGCATTTACCTCCCAATGCTCCCTTTAACATCAAATGCAACAGGGAGCTTAGATTGTTGACCTGGTTTTCCTAGAAAAATAAAATCGTGCCGATATATTTTGACAAAATAAATGAAGAGCAACCTTTACCCATGCTCAAAACCAAGCAGGGGGAAAAAAAGACACCACAAAATTCAAAACACCACACAGAAGAAGGTCGGATCCTGTTTTCGTGTCTTTCCAGCATGTGTTTGTACTTCGACACGCGTTAAGACATCCGATCGAGCTGCCATATTTCCTTACCCGAGGGAAGAGGAGCTGTGTAAACAATATTAATGTTAGCCTTCGCTGTTTTTAAAAGCACAATTTTCAAGTTGCATCATAAGGTCTGGAGCGTGGCCCTAAAGAAGTGTGTGCACTTATTTTTAGGGGGTGGACCAGAGGGGGAGATGTGAGAACAAAGATGTGCAGTGTTTTCCAGAGGGAGGATGGGTGGTAGGCAGGGAAGGGGGTGGCGGAGGAGAGCTGGGAGGACAGACTGCTGGGGGATGTCTGATGTCACCTGGTAGGGAGCTATGAAAGCTTCCCCTGGTTACCCTATCCCACATAAAAGTCTGGCAGAAGACTGAGGCTTTAGGGAAGCTTGCAGAACGGCGGCATTAAACAGGAACAAACATCACTCACCTTTCTTTCTCTCTCTTATGTCGAGGCGTCGGAGAGGCAGATTGTTGACACAGAATGCTGTCACTGCATATTTCCAATGCTTAAAAAAAACATAAGACAATGGGGATCCAATACCTAATGCTTTTCTTGAAGTATCTCCCTTAACATGTGCAGATTTAAAATGTTTCTTTCACATCACTGTTAGCAATGATTTTAACCATACACATCTGTTAAGAAAAGAAAAAAAAAAACCCAACATAAAACAACCCTTTTGTTGTAGGAGAGAGATTTGCGTCCTAAAGAGTCGGTTGTGATCTGATAGTGAAAAAAATGAAAGCTGCTCAATGCCAGAAAGCAGTTAATTGCACATGTGGAGGGCAGATTTGATCCCGACACCGTGGGCGATGTGGAGGGAGATGTGTTTAGATGGTGAGCTGCAGACTGCGGTTAGGTACAGGCTGCTTTCTCATTAGCTCCACCAATGGATGTAATGAGCACAGAGGTGGGGCTGGTGCTATTGGTATGGGGACAACATGTGTTTGAAACAAACCCTGTCGGCCCCCTTAAAATAGTGTGTGGCGAGCAAAGACAACTTCTGCATCTCCTACTTTTGCAGAGAATCCCTCCATCTTTAATGCAGCAATTTAATGAAAACCAAATAAAAGTTGATGAATAATCCTTCATTTTCTGTTGGATTCAAAATCACTGCCTATGTCAAAACACCTACAGCATGTTTTCACCCCTCATTTATATGTTATGATCTGTAAAAGAAAGAAAAAAAAATCTGTGTCAGTTAAAATCTAAATCATCAGCTCAGATATCAAAGAATGGCAGACATGACGATTATTTGGCCAGAAAAACGCATGATCGGTCCACCTCTGGAAGCTCATGTCTTTAATTCAGCTGTGAACAGTTTGCTCTGCCATCTTATGGGAAATGAGGAAGGGAGGAATCAATGGCTGTTTTTGATGTTCCTCCGAGTCCTTACATACTGGCCTTCATTAGGGGGGACTGCAGGATAAAAGGGAGGGGATAAAAGCTTCCAGATCAGAAGGAAAACAACAACTTGTCTGAGGAAACCACAAAAGAAGGATGCTGTGAGTTTTGTGTATATAAATACACGTTTTCTTTCATTTTGTTTCAAGAATGTGTGCTTTATGATTTTGGGTTTTCTTGTTTATGACAGAAAACAACAACAACAACAACAACAACAAAAAAAAAACCAGTTTCCATTTCTCCCAGGCTTTCCACCGAGCGCCATACGTCTGAAAACGCCAACAGATTGGTCCCGTCTCCTAACTAGCATCCTCCTCTGCCCTTCTCTTATCAGCCTTGCTCCTTTCTCGACTTTGTTCCTCTGAACTTCCCTTCCCTCCTTCCCCTATCTCCTTCCTCCTTCCTCGTCTCCCAGGGGTGCTTGGTGGCCATCCGGGCCTTGACCTCCGAGACTTATCAGGCTGCCTCCCATTTAGCTGCGAAGGTCACGACCAGATTACGTCCTGACGTGTCGTCCTCTGAAGTCCACAGTAATCAGTCTTTGAGACTCTTAAGCAGAACCACAACAGGCCCTGGCGCTGTGATTACTCTGAGAGGCAGAGGGGGTAAACGGGGAGGGGGCTCGCTCACCTAAACGCATGCAGATGTTCGTGCTCTCATGAACCTCGGCTCCGTCAAAAGGTACACGGAGTTCTTTTGTTTTCGAACGCCCTGTCTGTTTTTTATTTGTCTCAATTCAGTGGGCCTCCTTGATTCAATCTGGTGCGATTTTATTTCAAAGCCCGCTGAGCAGCTTAGAGGAACAGGGAATGACGTAAATAAGTTGAATCATTTGTTGTTTAAATATTTGTGGTTTAGGGCCTGTGCTGCACTTAATTTTCATTGTTTCCACAATGCACTTGTAATTAAAAAAAGCCTGAGCGTGTGTGTGCTGCTCCCTCTGCGCGCTTATGCATTCGCACATGTGTGGAATGCTTTGCGGTCCAGTTTTATGCGAGATGCGAATTATTCACAAATGGAAGAAGACCAGCTTTTCTTTCCATCCCTCTCTTCTTTCTGTACTGGTGTAATTAGTCAGTTTCATCCTATCTGCAAGAAAATTTCCATCTGGCATTCAGCAAAAATGCCGCCCAGACCTCATTCTGTGGCTTGTTGCTCATAAGCCAAACTTTTCAGAGTTGAGCTGCTTAAAAAAAAAAAAAAAAAAAAGCACTACAACAGAACTTTTTTTCCTAAACTCTGGGTTCCCATCAAACACATCTCAGTGGGTCTCTCATGTCAAACAGGATGAGAATAAACAGGTTGGCTGAGAAAGCGAGAGAGAGGGAGGGAGGGAGAGGGAGAGGATGCTCAGATGATGAAGTGCATCACAAGCTTTTTGATGGATGTGAGGGATCCATTTGAAGGGCTCGGAGGAATCTTGAAAGCTTGGCTGTGGCCGCGCTCGCTGCGTCCCAGACAGTGAAACACAATAAGCGTGCAGATGTTCAAAGTGTTTGGCCGCGCTGGAGCCTGGAGCCCTCTGCAGCTCATCTGAGTAGGAAATGCTTTAGCTGGAACTGTTTGTTTTCTCTGTGTCTGTGGTCTGAACTGCAGATTCGCTTACATCTCTAACCCCCTCTCTCCTTCCCCTCTCTACCATCCTCTGTGTCTTTCTCTCCTCTTTTCTCTTTCCCAGGAGTTTCCGAACGCTGAGCTGAAGGAAGGACAATTCACAGACCAACACTGTCCCCTTGAGGGTAGGCGAAGAAGACAGTTAGCCTGTCAGATGTTTTATGACAGATTGTACCATTTTTTTTTTTTGTTGGCTTGTCCCACATAGTTGAACAAAAATTGTAAAGTTGTGTTTTAATCCTAAACTGCTCACTTTGAGACGAGCACACAATGCCTCATGGACTGCAAAAAGCACACTTAAAAAGAAATCTTACCAATAAAAGTAGATAGGCATCACAGACATTATAGCTAGTCAGTCATAGCAATTAGATTGATATTGTGAGAGTCAAAGATTGTCTTGCAGAGAACAAAAGGTTGTCTCTGACTCTTATTTATTGCTTTTCTTTTGCATCGACAGTGATTCTTCCCCAGGAGAAGGCTGAGGGTTGTGAAAGCTACCTGCAGTACCTGCACTCAGAGGACGGAGAGAAGGAACCTCTCAGAGACGCCACCAAAACATCCGGGAAGAAACGCATTAGCGTCAATGTAAGAGTTAATGTGATCTGGCAGCATTTTTGCCTTGTTTGATATAATTTTTGGATCACAATCACACACTGTTTCTCATCCCAGTAAGTGAGATTGCAGCTGAAAAAAAACTAAGAATTGCTCTGCATTTTTCCGTAATTAAAATTTGGTGATTATGTGTCTCTGTTCTGGTCTTTTTAAAATGTGAATGCATAAGAAAGCTTCTATCTCGATTTTGCAGAGTTAGCCAATCTTTCTTATTCTGCAATGCACGTTTACTGAAAACCAGAACAAGCTGTACTTTGCTGCCCCCTGCTGTTTTAAATGCGGATGTGTCTTGCCGTTGGCATGCCTTTGGAGCATAATCACAGTGATGAGGAGGAGGATAAAGAGCTACACTGAACTGTCTGAGTGTTTGTGTGTATGAAAGAGGGACAAATGTTTTTTTTTATTTTATTTTTTTTCAGGATGTGGAGTGTGATGTCTCTTTGGAAGATGACAACCGTCAGGAGTGGATCTTCACTCTTTACGACTTTGACAACAGTGGGAAAGTCACCAAAGAAGTATGTGGGCTGGTTTTGCCTCTGGCTGCTGAGCTGTTGTTTTTGTAATGTTTCCAAAACTTCCCGTCTAACATTTATTCAGACGCATCTTTTTAGTAGTTTTTTTTTTATTTTAATCAAATTTGCAAACTATGTATTTTGATCTCTAAAGGACATGTCGAGTTTGATGCACACCATCTACGATGTGGTGGATGCCTCTGTGAATCACTCCTGTCATAACAAAAGCAAGACTCTGCGCGTGAAGCTGACCGTTACCCCGGAGCCGAGGAGCCACAGACGAGACACGGGAGCAGGTGACTGAAAAATGAACCAACCACTCAGGTTTCCTACTCGGTCTTAAAAAGAGACTGAAAAAAATCTGAAAATTGATTTTGTTGTTATTTTTGTTTGTGTTTTATTCCTTACTCCATTATTGGAATAATTAATTCTAAAAAATAAAATTAAATAAAAAAAAATGAAAGTATGTTTTTCATTAATTTATATTAATATGAAATCATTTATGTTTGATTTGTAATTAAATTTTCAAATTTTGCCAAATTGGTTTTGGGTTATATACAGATTTATTGAGAAATCAAACAGTGGCATTTCACATGTTTTTTTTTTTTTTAGCTCCTAAACCCTCTTAAATGTATTTATACTCCCTTTTTTTAGTTTAGAAGAAGTAGATTGACATGCATTGAGACTAAATCATAACATACAACAGGTTTATCAGCTTTCAAAGAGCATGTTCATTCAGTCATTAACTTCAACTGTTCTTTTTCAGAGCGCTGTCACCACGATGAGAACCGGTCAGCTGACAAGCGTCTCTCCTCGTACCTCAGGTTAGTCTGTTTGAAACCTTTCTGATGAAAAATGTGTTCAAGCCACACATATGACTTTTCATTTTACTCTCCTGCAGTAGCAAGGGACAGAGCAGTGAGCCTCCGGCCGCCGAGGGTCAGCATTACTGCGTGGACGAGAACACAGAGAGGAGGAACCACTACCTGGACCTGGCTGGTATTGAGAACTACACTTCCAGATTTGAAGGTCGGTTCAGTTCGACTTTATTTAACCATTTTTATTTCAGCATACACGTATTATCACCACACATTCAAACTAAGATTTAACTAAATCAGGAATAACTTAAATACTTTGGCTATAAAAGATGGAAGAACACTGTGAGCTTTATTCATAATTAAAACATTTGACATATTTTCCATTTTATTTAGTCAATACGAGGACTCAAGTTACATTTATAACTTCTAAAAAACTTCAAATGCTTTTTCTTCTGAAACGCTCGTCTGTTGCCATCATTTTCCTCAGATACCAAATTCATAAATATTTATTTATTCTTGTAAATAAAATATTTAAAAAGATCTCTTACTACACATTTTTCATTCTAATTTTTCAAGTAAAAATAATCGAGTAGTTTCATTTCAGTGAGTTTCAAAGCCTGCATTTTGTTGTGATGGTGATCACTTAAACTTGTGTGAAAATTATAAATGTATGCTCTCATCTCTGAATATAATGAAAATATCAATCTGAATCTCACCTTTTTAAATAACATGGTGATAGCTTTAAGTCAGCAAAGTCTTGCATGGGGAGCAAAAATAACTTTTGATATTGGAATTGCAGTTATATCCCAGGATGTATACCTGAGGAAAAAATATGTGAAACATTCCTCCACTAACTTGTTCAAATGCTTCAGCGTGGCAGAGTAAAAACAAGCAGTCAGGGTCACTGGAGCTCTCCAGCTGCTGTCAATCTGTGCCACAGCTACAGTTGCTGCAGTTACCGACATGCATCTGCATGGTAGTGTTCACTGTGGGGCGGCATAGCTAAAGAAATAACAAGAGGGTAAAAGTTCACCAAGTGCAAGCTGTAAACTTCAACTATTCCTACAGTCTGGCATCATGGTTTCCAAGTTCAGTTTCAGGTTGGATTTTGAGTCGGCCATAAACTTTCTTTGGGTCTGTATCATCTCAGAAGCTACAGGTTTCCAGACTGTGTCTCAGTCCCCCTTTTCACATTGACTTGGATTGATACAGTCAATGTGATAGGTTTGATGTTTTGTCTTCAAGGGGAAATGTGTCCAGGCTTCTTTTTGTTAGCTTCACTGCAACATTTCAATTGTTTATTTCAGTTTTACTGCGAAAAATATCCAGTTACCTTCATTGAAATATACCACTGCTTTTTTCTATGCTGTCTTTCAGGAACGAACCCAGACTGTCCCGCTCAGGAGACTCAAGTTCGTAGCTCGCAAAGCCAGAGTCGCTCTCGCTCCCACGAGCCAGAAGCCCAAGTTGTTCACCACCGACGCTCGCAGGTCATCGGTGAAAGCTACAACCCTGCAGAGCCCCGAGCCAAAGGTGCTCAGTTCCTCAAATCCCCTAAAGGAGCCTACAAGGGAAGTGGAGGTAATAACGGAGGTGGCAAATCCAACAAATGCCACGGTTACCACCCTCCCATCCAAACGATGCTGCACGGTGGCAACGCCGCAGGCCACGGGGGTCAGGATGTGTACCACCTGCCACACCAAGCTCCACCCTCAGCCCACCACCAGCACCCTCTGCAGCACAGTCACAGCAAACGGCTGAAGGCCAGAGCTCGCGATTCCATGTCACCGACCAAAACCCCCCTGACTCCGCAGCCCCACCACCAACAGCAGCCCGCCATGCCGTCCATGCTGCCCGGCATGGAGAGGGAGCAGGCATCCGGTCCCCCCGGGAGCCCGGGGATTGTTGTTCCTGTGGTGCAGCGCCACGAGCATCACCATCACCATGAACACCACCACCACCACCACTACCACCACTACCACCAGACATGACAGCTTTACGTATAAATACATACGAGTGACTGGAACCATTACAGGACCAAACCACGCTATTCTGAAGGACTAATCCAGTGGAAGCACTCTCCATCCTGGATCTTCAAAGCTTCCTGCAAACTCTACAGATATACTAAGAAACACTGTACTGAGCTGCCAAGTACACTGATGGTAAATGGTGTCTGCTTAGCAGGACCTCGGCATGTAATAAGAGAGAAATGGCGCAGTTTTTCCAGTATTTTCTCCCGGTGTTGTACTTGAAAGACTGCTCTCCTTACACATATATTTTTTAAGGGGTTCAGTAAAGAAGAAATCAAATCAGACGACTTCTGTTGTTGTCACTCAGTCTCTTCAATCAAAGTCCTATAAAGCTACAGTATGTGTCCAAATAGTTGTTGTTCCGTGTGAGACTTTTTCACAAATGCAGATCTCAGGTGTAAAGGTGCTGCTGCTCGCGAGCTTTCCAGAGAGGCCCCGCTTTCCTGGGACCGGTGCTGTGGGGCCAGGAGGCTTCCTGTTTGTGTGTGCGAGGGAGGGAGGAGAGGGGAGAGGGAATATGAAATCACCACTGCCAGTTTTAATGCAAAAATATCTTCCTATATGTATTAAAAAATCTATATATGTAAACACATTTTACTGTATAATAATTATGCTCTATATGCATATTTCATCCTGGATCTAATTATGCATATATGTATTTTGTATTTTATATATTTTAATAAACATTATATAGTTCATTTATACAAATGCAGAGAGGTCTTTCTTTCTTTTTCTTTTTTTCCAGGCATGTGTGCGATTTATTTATTACCATGCATGATTCCATTGATCCATTGGTGATGCACTGTAAAGTCTCAGTGTGCCTCTGTCCTCTGCAGTCCAATTCTAGCCATTCCTGCAAATTATCAGTGTGTCTTCGGTTGACATTTTCTTGCAGAAAAGTGTCCTTTTTGCTGCCCCTTGTTGACACAAAGCTGTTACCTAAAAGCAGCTTTGCCACATTGTGTGGCTTGAAACACTCACACCTACTTGCTGCCATATCAGCAAGCTCTGCCCTGTTAGCGACCCAAACCTCTTTGGAACGTGGCTCCTGGTGCTAACTGGGCTTTTTTGGACACCCTGAAGTTTAAATTGTATGATGAAGATTTGTTTTTGGCTCCCCTGATCATAAAATCTTCTATTACTTTTTGCAATTAATTGGAGATCAACCAAGAGTTAGTAAAAATTAAGCAGTAAAATTAGTGAAAAACAATTGACATTTGTTTTTATCCTCTAGGTGGCGATAATTGGTCATTCATAGGTATACACTTGGATATCGCAGCTGCAGATGAGGCTGTTGAAAACACTTGTGCTGGGATATAAACCCAAACACTGCATTTAGGATTATATTTCTTATAAATTAGAGTTGTCATAGAAGAATTAAATTCTATCAAAAAGGAACCTTAAACCATCTTTAAATCCTAATTAAAATGTTGTGTTTCAGAGAACATTTTAAATGATTTCAAATGGCCCTACTCAAATGTTAGATGTGCTCTGAAAAGAAAGCTTTTCTGTCTTGCAGCCTTTATAAAATCTGCTGATGTAAAAATACCTGTAAACAGGATAGCACCAATTTTCACTGCAAATGAACATAAATAAAACGCGTCACTTGGCAGCATCTAAACACTTTTCCCTCTCCTATTAAGATGTCCTGTCTCAAACTAAACCAGCCAGTTTGGTTTACTGTCAACTAAACAACATCAAGGTTCATTTGCAGCAGTAATGGAGCTTTTTATTCGAGGAAACTCATGACACGTCAAAAGGAAATCAAAAAAATAACACCAGTCTGCCAAACAAGGAAAACTACCGTCAATGTCAACAGCTGTATTTGTACACTATGAAATCTGCTGCTTTATCTGTCACTTTGACAGAAGCTGGGAGCTTTAACCAAACAAGAGTTTAAAAAAAATAAAAATAAAAATAAAAAAATGACCCTGTTTGTTTTGTTTCCAAGAAGAGACTGAAAAAGGGCCTCACCAGACTGAAGTGTGCAATGATCTGCCTCCTTGGATTTGTTGTATGGTAGGCATGAGTAAGATAATCTGTTCTGATCAGCCTTTATTGAACATCTTTCACAGGATACAATGAGAAATAAGATGTTAAGAGTAAATATATACCTCATAATTATGTAAATATCAGAGGGATGTGTCATTGGCATTAGTTTGCATGGATTTCAACCAAAATCACTACTGGAGCACATCGACAACTCAAAAATGCTCTGTGGACACAGGAAACAAAAGTGGAACATTGTGATGTGTCAAATGCAAAAGTCACTCAACATTTCACAAACAACACATCATACTAACAGTCACACATGGTGGCAGAAGGCTGATGGCCAAAGGCTGCTACTTGCTGTGTGCATAATGGAAATCATGACTTCTGCTCTCCAGTAGAAATGACCCAAATCTAATTGTGTATATAAAAGATTTTAAGATGGCCTAGTCAAAGCTTCAACTTAAATCCAAATGAGATGATGTGATTTGACCTTAAAAAGGCTGTTCAGAGTTGGAAGCTCCACCATGTGTCTGAATTTAAATAAGTCTGTCAGGAAGAGTGGGCCAAAATTCCCATATATCAATGGAAAGTACTCATTGACAGTTTGGACAGTTTAAATTATTATTTATTCAGGTTATCTTTGACATAAAATATCATGATCTGAATCATAGATGGAAAAAATACAGATTAATTTATAGGAAGCAACTATTTCTCAGGCCACTGTTTATGACAAGTATGGATTTTGCTACGTAAATTCAATCTAATCAAAAACACATTTTTGATTAGATTGAAGATTACTCAGCAGTTTAAAGAGGAGTTATTCTAGGTATTTACTCAGCGAAGGAAGACACTTCCTGTCGCTTCTGCTCAACATGTCTGTGATGTGACAAAACAGAGTTAAAGAACTTCGCCAAAGCAAAAGTAATTTAAACTTGACCAGTTGTTATGTATAGACGTTCAATTTTTTTTAAGGGTTTGTATAATAGTTTCTTTGTGGCTTTTAGTAATTGCCAGCCTGGGCTCAGAGAATAAAAGCTGCTCCTCGCTCCGTTCGGGAGGGATTTGGCGAGGGAGGGCTGAATCCGAGCCCCGACTGTGACTAACAATGGCAGCTAAGAAAGGCGAGGGGAGGGTCACTCTGATGCAAATATCCACTTTTATTCGGCTTGGAGGAGAACATGCACTGACAACAACCACATTCCACCAAAAACTGTGAGGATAGGTGACGAAGAAGACTTAAAAAAAAAAAAAAAAAAGTTCGTATTTTGGGTCGTTTTCACCAAGCAATAGGTCTGGAGAATTTTATTGAAACCGAGACAAGTGGAAAACTTTCCAGCGGAACCTGGAGGCATCACTGAAATGTGCCAAATGCACCTGCTGATGGACCACAGTCCGTTATAATAAAGGTAAGGCAGCCAACCAGCCTGTAAGTACTTTATATTTGTTAAACAGTTTACGCTCACCCTCTCTTTTAAGCGCCATTACAAGTTTATGACAAGTTTAGCATCTAGCAAAAGCACATTTTCTTCTGTGTTTAAGATTCTCAAAGAAATTCTCTCATTATTCAGAAGGTTTTTTTTCTCCCCTTCCCTCCCCTCTTTTTCGTTTCTCTCTGCAGCTTATTTAGTGACACTAAGCCTGTCTAGAGAAAACGTGATTATCTGAACCCATCAATACGCTAGCTTTCATTCAAAACACGCATGAGAAAGGCTTTGGTGCATAATAGATCAGTGGGAGCCTGTCTGTTTGTGAGGAAAACTGAAGGGAATCTCGTTTTAGTGTTGGGAATGTTGAGTGTGCGACAACAGTTTGATCAGGGCCGGATTTAGGATGATGTGGGCCCCTGGGCTGTTGCCAGTTTTGGTGCCTCGCCTTCTTGCATTTCTTCCATGGATGCAAAGAATAAATTGACATTCATGTATACCGTTCAAGGCTTTTCATGTACTATTCTTTTCCTGGTTGATTTCTAGTTCTCTCCACCTCCTAAAGAGTGCATTACAAAAATGTTTTTAAAGAAAAAAATAATAATTAAAAAAAATAATAATTAAAATTATGGAAGTTTAGAAACATCTCAACACTAACATGTTATTCACAGACATCTTAATTTTTAGACAGTTAAAAATGCTCAACTGCATTAGCAGCTTTCACATATGAAACCCATGCACTCACTGCTCCATAATCTATGTAGCTCAAATACTGCAGCACAGAGCCAATAATAAAATTAACTTCTGTTACCCTATAATATTTACACAGATAATGCGACACTCATCTCAGCCTGTCCAATAATTGAAACTTAAAGTTGAACTTCTTACTGAGGTAATCATTAGCTGACTTCTTAGAAATGTACATGTAGTGTTGAAATTAAATTCCCAGATGGTTAGTTGATTCATCCATCCATCTTCTAACATCCTTGTCCCTCAGTGGGGTCGGGAGGGGTGCTGGTGCCTATCTCCAGCTAACGTTCCGGGCGAGAGGCGTGGTACACCCTGGATAGGTCACCAGTCTGTCACAGGGCAACACAGAGACAAACAACCATGCATACACACACTCACACATAGGGGCAATTTGGAGAGGCCAATTAACCTAACATGTTTTTGGACTGTGGGAGGAAACCAGAGTACCCAGAGAAAACCCACGCATGCACAGGGAGAACATGCAAACTCCATGCAGAAAGACCCAGGCCAGGAATCGAACCCAGAACCTTCTTGCTACAAGGCAACAGCTCTACCAACTGCACCACTGTGCAGCCTGGTTAGTTGATTCATGACTAGAAAATAAAACAAGACACAGCAGAACAGTGTGAACTCGACACCCAGGATCCTAATCCAGTCACTTCAAAAACACCAAAATGATGGAAGTAAGATAGGAGCATTTTTAAAGCTGGCTATTGTCATATTTGATATTCTTAGTATAAACAGTTAATCAAAAAAAGTGGAGCTATATAACATCATTATTTTTAAGTTTTCAGATTTTTGGCTTCTTCAGAGACTTACCCAACAACTTGAACGTCTTCCCTGATTTCTATGAAGACCTTCAAAATGTGTGTTTGTGACACGTAAAACAAGCAAGAAAAAAATACAACTACATCACGGCCCCTAAATGTTCCCTCTCTTTGAATCTGTTCTCCAATTGCTTTGAGTTATTTTTACTACATGATTGTAAATTTGAGATCACCTTTTATGGCTGCATCTTTTCTGTAGGGGTGAACAAAAACCTACTGGGAGTGAAATGCTACTGTAAAGTCCCATCACATCCCACAGGGAGACATGAAAGCAGACTCAATGTGAGGCCTTTATCTGAACAATTGCCCCATTCTGTGTCGCACCCCAACCCTGACCACCCCTATGACCCCCCCTTTTTCCAGATTTCCACTTGATTAAGCCCTAAGCTGCCTAGAGTTGAATCTGGAGGGAAAATGACTCACTAATGATGACCCTCAAGTCTGATGTGAAAAGGGGAAACAACTTTTTCCTGCCTTTAATTTTAGTCAGACGTGCTGAGATAAAAAAAAAAACAAAAACAAAAAAAAAACATCTTGTCAACCAAAAGTACTGCTGCACACTGAGGTGTGCAATTTCCGAAGCATCCCTTTAAGAGGCGAGACATATCTACTGTGATAACATGACTCTTTTGGTTGCGCTTTATATTACATTTCTTGGCATTTCTGGGAATTTTCTTTTTAAGTGAAACGTTTACACGAATGATTCCTAACGGTTTTGCTGACCTGCTGCTTGTACGTTGCAAACAGTGCAGTTTTAGCACTTGACATAAATTTTTCACAGCTGGTTTTCCCCTTAATTTGTAAGTAATTACCTCTGTTGGTGAGAGTAAGCAGTGGCAGTCTGCAGAGAGCACTACGCATTCTCTGTTCAGTGGTGAGGTTGCTGGGCAATGAGAGCTGCTGGGTAAAGGCTTCTTTCTGCCCCGCAGGCTTTCCCCCCTCTGTCACTCCGACTGGATATCCTCTGGCTCTTCTCTCAGCTTACTTTGTTTGCATATTAATGGATCTGAGGATATAAAGGTAACCATAGTCCAGCGTTTTCATTCTGATAACCAGTATTATTGCAGATGCTTGTACATGTCAGTCAGGTATTTTCTAATGCTCATGGCGTAATATGCATTAGTGTGATTCAGAAGTTTATGCATAATTGTTGGCCACTAGAGGAAGACAGTGTGCTGAAAAGTTAAAAACCCAGAAGTATGTCAGCTTTTGTTGGTCCGAGTCTGCCTTAGAGCTTTGCCAGCTATGAGCTAGTGAACATCAAAAGATCCATTCCTGAATAAAATGAAAATATTTCACGAGACCAAAAAAATTATCTTTGATACAGAGATGTCAACCTACTTGAAGGATTGTCCATTTTTCTGTGGAGTATAATCGCTTGCTGTTCAGGGCTCTCTTTGAATGAACATTAATGTGACATGACAAGAAGGCGATCAGCCTGGGGCTCTGCTGACTTTGAGGTGCTAAGGAAGCCCAGGTTGGTTAAATAGCGACCTTCAGCTTGTCTGCATTGTTGACTCTCTTGATGTTGACGTGGTTCCTTTGTGAGTATGTCAGGTAGTGATACATTTGAGAGTGTGGGCAGCAGTATTTCCATAAAGTTTGCCAGTGAAGAGAAGCACAAAGTGAAAACACCAGGAGATGTAATGGCTCTCCAGATTTATTACTGACTGGGGAAACTTAATTCTGGGCCTCATTCAAAGTGTATGCTCAGCCAGCTTCACTTCCCTTCTTCCAGACACCAAGACGCTGATTCCCTTTTCAAATTTTAAATTACTACTTATCTGAAAAGAAGATTTTGCACCCCTGAAACAAATCAAATACAAAGCTGCATATACTGTGATGATATGGGAACTCTGGGGAAATTTGCCTCTTTGACAATTTGCACATCCATTTTGTCTAGTTTTGTATCTGGAAACAAACGATGTGTAACCCATGTACTGTGTGATGTGTATCACATCTTTTCTTTTGTGATACACATTGTTTGCTTGCATAAATTATGAAGGTAAATAGTTGTTGAAATACTGAAATCTCACACGCAATTAAATTTCTTTTGTAAATTAAATTCTGAAGGCATTATTTTACATGAGTGGTCTCAAAGTCTAATCCTCGAGGGCTGGTCTCCTGCAACTTTTTAAGGCCATTTTACACCTTATTTTCATTTGCTGTGACTCTTATTTTGGACTAGTTTACCCTTCTGAGATAGATCAGAAAATTACCCTTGATGAAACCTAAGGAAGTTTGAGTGACCCCTCTCGACTAGACAGTGGCAATGGGGCAGTTGCCCAGGGCCGCTTCAGAAAGGGAGCAATACCAGGTTAAAAAACTTGTCATTTGTACCTTGTTGTCTGTTGCTTTTATAAAAGCAGAGTTGGTGCCTCTGCTGGCTTCTGAGAATGGGAAAAGTATTGTACGTGCTTTGTGTAGCACTGCTCTGATTTCTGTCCCACCACAAGAATTTAGATGTTTTTCTGCCTTTTTATTGGCTTATGGTGGCAGAAGGAGAGGGTCGCCCAGGGCACTATTCATACTGCTACTGGATAATAGTTATCAAAGGCACATAATTACTTTTCCTTACAGTACGCTTTGAGCAGCTTATAGAAAATCAGTTAAAATCCTCAAAGCGGGCATGAAACTTCAAAGCTACCTCAAAATAGACGACACGGGGTCAACATGAAGCGTTTTTTTGGGTGACAACTTTGTTTTGTTTCAATAAAGATGCTGACAGAAAGCCCAAAACTATGAAGATATCATGGTATTTTCTGAGAAACAATATATAGATAAGTCATGAACTTTGATTTTCACAAGAGAAAAACATCAGAGGGCATTTTGTCCCAAAATGACCACAGGCATTCTTTAGCTGAACATTTTAATTTCAAGCTATCGCTTAGTTAGACTGAAAATGATAAATGTTGCACCTAAACATACAAAAAATATTGTAAACTTGGATTAACCCAATAAATCTTAGATCATTCACAGAAGAGGTAAAGAGCCGAAATGTAAAACACCAAATCAGGATCAACTGAGCTAAACCGTTTCTGCTGTAAATGAATCTCTTTTACTCCTATTTGGGCAACTAAACGAAGTCATATTTAGGATTTGTATCTGGTTTGTTTGTTTCTTAGGAGCAGATTAGTTCCTGTTTGTAAAAATGTCAGTGAAACATCTCTAACGGCAACAGACTATTTAGTCCCAAAGCCACAAGATTTCAGGAGTCTATCACTGCTGCATCTTTAAACAGGAAGGAATCATTACTCTGGCAGCAACCCACAAGTAGAGTAAGCTTTTCATTTATAGGAACCCTGACAAGAAGCGTACGAACATGCAATGTTAGAAGAATTAGCTATTTTTAATTTAGATTCATGTTTAAACACACACTTAGAACATTCCTTATGCTTAATTTATGTATTTAATCCATATTTAATCTAATCTTTTTGTATTTTAAGCATTATTTTCCTCGTTCAGGACACAAAAATGTTATTCACATACATCAGGGCAGGCATATAGAAACGACTCTAAAGTATAAAGCTCCTTTTGTCTTTGAGGATCTCCTCAATGACCAGTTGCCTCGTTCTGATGGTTCCTGTCCTCAGGAGACGTGTATAATTAGAGCCATGGAAACAGGAAACACCTCACCCTCTCTATCATTCCCTTCACCCTCCGTCTAACCCCCGTGTCTCTCTTTCCCCTCCTTTGCATGTGCATGTACAAGTTATCAGGTGCAAGATGCTGCATATCACTGTAATTAGTCTAGTGATGGTTATCACTGTGACTTATGTCGTTTCCTTTACTGGAACGAGGACACAGTTGTTGTCCTCAATTTTTGTTTCTGAAGAAGGTGGATGAAAAAAACAGGAAAATTAGGGTTGAGATGTTTGGAAAAGTTGACTTTGTCAATCTGCCTAAAACTGAAGACTTGAGGGTTTTATACACAAACCAAATCCCTCGATTGTCTTAAGGCTGGTAATTAATATTTTAAACATCAACATTAAAG
Source organism: Poecilia formosa (assembly GCF_000485575.1). Lineage (NCBI taxonomy): Eukaryota > Metazoa > Chordata > Actinopteri > Cyprinodontiformes > Poeciliidae > Poecilia > Poecilia formosa. Next base: position 162,405 of record NW_006800245.1, on the reverse strand, counting down.
ATTGAATTACACAAAAATTAAATAAGAAACTCCTATAATAGCACTTGGATTTTGGTGTTATATCATTTTCCATTTAGCTGAGTATCTGTTACTTTGCGGCCATTTCCTGCCTTACTGAAATGACATATTCTCTTGTCTTTTCCATATTGAAGTGTTGCTGAAAAAAATAGACCTGAATCATATTTATACCCCAAGAAAACCTAAATTACCTAATTACTAATTAAAAGTTATTTAGTTACATTTTTTCTCTGATGTGGGCAGGATTTATTTTTGGAAAAAAAAAAAACTGAATATGGATTTTTTTTTTCTACACAATAAATACATGTGCTCAAATTGATGGTTGTATTTTTTTAAATATCTTCTTAAATGTTTTTTTTCATTTTCTTTAGCTTTACATTATTCTTTCATCTGTAATCCTAATTCTGTAACTATGAGCTGTCATTTTTTCCTTCTTCGTTATATTTTGATAAATAGATGAAGTGTCATAAAACGCTAAATTCTCCTCTACTCTAATTGAAATATTTATTGTTTTTAAACATGGTATGTTATTTCCCTGCTCAGCATTGCTAGTGTTCATGCGATGCATCAGATCAGATTCTCTTGATCCAATGAAAGCAACAATGCGTGTGATCCTGTGAGTTCTGGTAATTTTAGCCCATTTTTTTATAAGAAGAATAAACAATTACACCGGATCATAATTAAAATTTGAGCATAGAGATAGGTACTAGCTTCTCTGCGACCCTGCATGGACCAGTGGGTCGAAACAATGGATGAGGTGTTGCTTTTGGAGATTGTTTACTTCGTGTTGCCAGGCAGATTCTGTCCAAGCGGTTTCTTGGTCCGACAGTAATCAGCCTTGGGTTTCACAAGAAAAGCTTCGTTCGCTGTGAAGGATGCACTGGTGCAGCCTCTAATTTCTGCCTATTCCCACAAAGATCATAGACTCTCTGGGAACCAGGTGCTTGGCTGGCAACTTGTCATATTTCTGTCTTTGTTACGGCCACAAAAATGACACACTGCCGCACCATCCCGTGCTTCTGTGGAAGGAGACGCTTCTCCTCACTCCATATCAATACCAACTAACTCCTCTGTTTGCGCTCAGATATGCAGAGTTCACAGGAGAAAAAAAAAGGCAACACCTTTTTTGACCCAGAGGAGCAGCTCCCACCTTTTTCCCTTTTCTCAGTGTGGAATGTACACCTGGAGGTGTTTGCTGAGTGGCTCAAGTAATCCATATGACAATGCAGGATGGCGTCTGCTGCAATCAAAGGCACTAGAGGATCTCCTCATTGCGATAATCCTTTATTTTAGGACTTCTGCTTAGAGGACTTAAATATGATTAAAGTTTTTTGTTTCGTGGGAAATGTGAGAAGATTGGTAACTCATTTGCAAAAGAACAAATAAGATAACGAGCAAAATGTTTGGACACCCAGGTTAAGTGCGGTGTTTTGAAACCTCTCTTGTTTGACATGGCAGGTCGAGTTAAAAAGCTCTGCACTTGGTTTCCTCTCACAGAGCACACACACACACACACACACACGCACACACACACACGGGAGGGAGATGGGTGCAGATAAAACATGAAAAGGGTTACGCCCCACTGAGGAATTGGGATGCCGTGAGGGGGGGCTGGGAAACCTTCTGCCTCACTTAGGAGGAGGAGGACTCACTTAATAGAGTGAGTCCTCCTCCTCGGTCAGCAAAACAGAGCGTCTCAGATGGGACACGTCAGGTTGCTGCAGGACTCGGACTCGGGGGGCTGGTCCTCTCCTTTGGTTAGACAGCTGCCTGCTCCTCAGTGCTCAGAGAGTCAGAAACTCCTCCGTGCGCTGTTGGAGGCTTCACATCTGGAGAACAGAGTGAGGTGAGTTCTGATTTTTTTGGGGGGCGGGGTGCAATAAATTAATCAGGTTGACAGGAATCAATTTTGGTTTGCCGTCAAAGTTGCTTAATTAAGTAGGGATTGGAAAAAGCAAAGCAAGAGGTATAATATGTTGTCAGCGAGACATGGAATATTTCAGATGCATTCAGAAAAATACACCCAGATGTTGTGTTTGACATAAACAAAGTCTCACAGTTGACTTATAAAAAAAAAATCTATAAAAAACAGATTATTAGGCAAACATGTCAGTGTTATAGTGCCACAAAATCCAAGATTAGTGTATTTATTTAGGAAATAATTTGTCTCACTCAACTTGTTGCTCCCTGTGGTGTTAAAGGGAGGGAATCTGTTGCCCAAGTTTTATTACAACATTTTAATTACAAGGATTACTGGCTGTAACTTGTTTATTATAAGGAGTAACCCTTGCCTCAGCATACGTCTCGCTCTCATTACATTCCTCGGTGTATTAATACTTTGTCAGCATGTTCTCCTTGACTTTGGGAACCACGCAGTAACTCGATCGGGCCTCCTCCAGCCACCTGTGTTCGCGCGTTCAGGGAAAACACTGGCTTTTGTGTCGGAGTGAGATGTCCACACAGCAGGAAGGAGGGGGCCGCGTTGGGGTTAGCCGTGACAGGTGGCACACTCTCCAGGCAGCAAAGTGCAGCAGCACGGTTGGTTAGGCTGTCAGAAGAACAGCTGTAGTACGCTCCTGAGGTCTGCTACTGGGAGAGAGAACTTTATTGAGCTTTTAGAATGGCTTTTGTTGACATTTCTTTACTTTTTGATTTTTTTTCATCCTTTTGCGATCCAGGTTCTTTTTAGATTTACTTTTTTTTGTTGGAAATATGGGGGGAAAAATGTGACAAATTAATATTGCAGCACCAAAAAGTGTGAAATGCGATAGAATGTTCTGTTAATTGTTTTATTATGGAGAAAAGAAAATAACAGTAAAAACAAATGTTTGTGTTTGATGTTATTCCTTATTCTATTATTTTTTAAAAAAAGGCTTAGAAATGCCAACTTGTGTGTAAAAATGAAATGCCTAAATAAATTTGAATCCCCAGGTGTAATGGATAGGAACATTTTGCGTTAGAAAACCTTTCACCATCTGATAACTGGACTTGACTGCATTGTGACTGAGATCAATGACTACTAAATATGGCAGGATATTTTCCAACACTAATTAAAATCCAGATGCAACTAGAGATGAACACAAAGGAAAACCAAAACACAAACAATTATGGATGTTTCACTTTCACACACAAATTTTCTGATAAATAAATTTTAGTAGCTTTCTTAAAGTTTTGTAAGTAAGAAAGCCATTTTGAATTTTGAGGTCAGGGTTGGTGACCTTTTAAATTGTAAAATGTGACCTCAGTAGACTTAGAAATGCCAACTTGTGTGTAAAAATGAAAAGCCTAAATAAATTTGAATCCCCAGGTGTAATGGATAGGAACATTTTGTTCTAGTTGGTTTTATAAGGCAACACATGAAACTGGAAAGAAAAAGTGGAAGTCCTGCTGAGTTGTTCTGGAATATCTCTATTTATCATGCTGCTCAATGAACTGGTCATAAATTAAGTTGGAACCTGTTTTAAAATGTTTAGAAACCATTGATACAAAGAAAAAATATGAGTTCTTTTAAACTATAGTCTTTTTCTTAGATTTTCCTTACCTCAACTTAAATTTTATGAGAGTTTCTGATTAGCTTTCCTTTTGCTGACTGAGATTAGACAGGTTGAGTGAATACTCATCTTAAAAAAAAAAAGAAATTAGATTTTTTATTTATTTATTTATTTATTTTTGGTTCTTCACCATACAATGAATCGGAAGCTGTCAAAATCTGGATTTGTGGAATTTATAAGCCAAAAACAAGGAATTTGTTTTATACTATCAAAAATTTTGTAAAAACTGTTAAGTAGTTTTGAACAATTGAATGTCTCGGAAGCCTGCTATTCTTAAAAAACATAATATTTGAAAACTTGGCATATATGATCAACTAAAGGATGTTAAATCTCTCAAGGTCTGTGTCAGGTACCTGTTTCTTTCTGTATTTTAGTGCTTTATTTACAGATCCTATAAATAAATGGAATAAAAAAAAAAGCCCAAAGAAATTCATACACTTTTGCTATCAGTGAAGATCACTTCAAATATTAAGTCCAAAATATATTGGATGGTTCACGGCCGTGTTAAATGTTTAATGTGAGGGAGATTCCACTAAAGATTTGCACGTCGTAATGTGACGTGTGATGTGGCTTTACTGTTTGGGTAGCTGTGCTAATAAAGCTGAACTGTGAAGCGGCAGGAGAAGCAGCTCCCTAAACTTCCCCATTGATTTTGTTTTTAGCTGTCTACTGCGGTTGGTCAGGAAAGGTCAGAGGGGACAGTATCTGGCTGAACCTGGATGGTGATGTGAGTTCTCAAGTCTTTGTGAGGCCGTCAGAAAGAGAGGATGACTAGTTCACTTTGTCCACCGTATTTACTCACCTCCTCCTTCCCTCAGGCCAAAACTGGGCTGTAAATACAAAAACTATTATGTTATTCTCCTTAAAGACTCCTACAGCAGCTAAAAGGGTTTAAATGTCTCTTTAAACATTGAAATGCACATTCATGGTTGGTTGCAGCTGCTTTGATCCCACAGGTGGAAAATTTAACCTGGAGATGCTTTGACTGGAATTTTATAAGGAAAATTCACAACTTTTTAGCCTTTTTGCACATTATTTAATCTTATTTTAGAACACTGTGGAGAAATTATGATTAGCTACTTTTTTTGTTTCGTAACACTTAATTAGAGAAACTAAGATATACTGTAGTAAGTTATTCTAACATACACACAGCAGATGTCTAACTTTTTATTTTAATTTTAAAATAAGCTTTATGTTCTTTCTGCCACAACTTTTTAAGAAAAAGGTTGACGGTTTAAGTTCCCCCCACAATTTTGCGAGGACTGAGTGCCTTGTGGGACTGGTATGAAGTGAGGTAGAAAGAAGGTGTCACATTCCACAGTTTGGTGCATGTTTGCATTAGTTCATCACAATGACCGTCAATCTATCGCTCAATATAATCCATCGTCTGTTTACAATGTGGCTCTTTTTGTCTAAAGTTTTCCCAAACTGAGCTTCCTGGAAGCTACGGCTCTCACCTCTCTATAAGCACCACTAAAAGGGATGAGTTTAAAAAAAAATAAAAAAGTAAATTAATCTTTTGTTGTAGTAGTATAAGCCCTAAACATCTCATAAAATGTAAATAACTTTAAACTTTTAAGTAGAAATACTTGACAGAGGTATAAATTTGTTCTGTCACCACAGAGGCCCAGTTTGTGACTCTTTTCAAAATGGGAAAGACGAGATGTATTATGCATAATAAACAACACTGGTATTTGTTCATTCCTGCCAGGAAATGGCAACAAAAACATGGATGCTTACACAAACTTTCCAGAGCAATAATTTATTCATGTTCAGAACTTGAACTGAGACAATCTAGGCTGGACAGGGACCTGAGTTTATCTTCAAATGCACCATCAGTATGATGGTAAGGGAGCTAAATCTAGAGCTACAAAACATTTTGGGGGTCACAAAGCTTTCAAAACTGCAATTTATCTCAAGACTTTTTATTTCTTTTTAACATAAGTGCCAATAATTGTGGATTGCACTACACATCTTACTCCCTCCACCTCCTTTAAGTCTTTTTTTGTTATTGTTATCTGTGACACATGAATATGAGAAACGATGAAGCTGCAGCTCCTGTGTCATCTGACTAATTTGTCTTTTATCTGATCTCGTGCCTCCCCAGAGGACTGGCTCTATCTGATTTTTCACATCACATAAATAATGTTTACCAGAAGCTTGCGTAAATACGGCTATTTTAAACCTGCGATTGCCAGTGGAAAAACAACCGGAAAGGTTTGACTGTTAGTCGTGCGGAGACTTCAGCCTGAGCGAGTCCTATGTTTCTATCATAGAAGAAGACTGAATTCATTACATTTATTTTTTGACTTGTACATTAACGTAGATGAGCTCACCAGTTCAGCCTTTAGGATGCAGTTTGTTAATCCCAGTGTTGCATGGCTCTCTGCTGACCTCAGTCACCGAGAGAAAAAAACACACTGATGCCGTCTCCTGTGACCACAGAGGACATGTCCACATTCCTAAAAAAGACACACTGTATGAAGTGGGTAAACGCAGACAGAAGGATGTTATTCTGGATCCTCTGACGAAAACACATCTTTTCAAAGGCAAACTTGAGTAGAATTTCGTCACTGTTGCACGAGTAATCCCTCTGGATCACGTCCTGTGATTAGTTAACAGCATATGATTGTATATTTGAGCACAGACGCCGTTCCTCGTTTTGTGTTTTCCTTGCTTCTTCTAGTTTTGGTCCTTATTCAGCAGAAAGTAACATTTTCTGTAACAGTGAAAAGTCTGACGGCAATGAAAGCTAATCAGTTCAAATTAGCGTCTCCTGGTTCTGGTTCTCTGTGTCCACGTTTTTATTGAGGCGGAACTTTTAAGTGGGTTTTTTATTTATTCTGACTTGTTTGTTTATACTTTTATGTTAAAACTCAAGTGAAGCATTCAATATATGTTATTCATCTGACTTGCTTCGTTTTTTGGAGTTAGGCTCCTTCTATTAATATTTAATTACTTTTTGTAGTTAGTTGTAGTTGTATGGGAGGCAGTCAATCAAAACTTTTGATTGGACGGCTGTAGCAAAAAGGTTTCTGATACAGTTAGATGAGGTTTTAAAAAGCCAGACATGCTTCAAAAAACATCCAATGTGAAAGTCCTGAAATGTTCAGTCTTCTTTTCTCCACACTTATGGTGGTGTTTCCTTTAGGTTCAGTTATAGGACCAATTTGGTGTACAATTATACAAATAGTGTTAAATTTTCTTTACAAAACTTTAATTTTCATGTTTAGTTTTGTATTATTGTGTGAAATTCATTCAATCTTCCATTCAAAATCTACAAATTTTATTTAATTTCCTAAAATACGCCTAAAAGACTGACGGTAAAGTTATACTTCATTCACACTGATAACACTGAAATTCACAATACAATACAAAGCATTTGTGTTGATGAAAAGTACAGAAATTAAAATGATACATAAATTAGATTTTCTGTTGAGAAATAGATCCAGCTTTACATTTTTTCTCAAAAATAAGAAATGATAACAGTTACCGTGGTGTCATTTTATAACTGAATTGTAGATGTTATTAATCTGCTTTAAGATTCATCACTAAAGAAGGCTATGAAACACCAAGGCAGCGTTTTATATAAAAATGTATTTTTTAAAATTGTTTTAATGTTTCTTTAAAGCTTTTCAAAAAAACCTGAAACCTCCTTTCATTTCCTTATTGCGCTTAGAGTTCAGAAGCTCCTCGATTCTTGTTTTTGTATTTTCATCTAGAACAAATGAGAATGAAGACTGCAAAGAGACTAAAACAGAAAACGTTCCTGTTTCAGAAGTTTCAGTAGTAATTATAGGCTCTGTCTTTGTCCAAACAGCATACTGCTGGAGGGAGGAGGACTATATACATGAGGTATGTGCGTCCTCTGTTTACATTGAAGATTATAGAGTAGAGACTAAAACAAGACAAACTTTAACATCACATCACAGACCATATAGTTTCATAGTGTAGTGAATCAGCCTTTAATATCTCCGCTACACACAAAAAAAGAGTCCATTTTATTGGATAGTCGTGCAGAGAGTTTGCCCACAAGTGTTGAGTGACAGTGGGTCTTCTTGTTTCTCTCTGGTCATTTTGTTGTCTGTTGCCAACCATTTCTCTAAATATAAACCAACTTAATTACCTTTCCTCACTACTGTCTCTGTTTAAACAGGCTACCTTAATGTGATCTTCACATTCTCACTGCACATAGATTTCCTGTTTAGAAAGAAATGAGATCCATTCTCCCCTCGTCCAGGTTTCTGAGTCTGTGCCTGTTTAATTTTTAATTTTTTTTTTTTTTTTTTTGCTGGTCAGATGTAATTATTAAGGAATGTTAACTAAGCTGGTAATTATAACTTCATTCTCTAGCCGGCTAGAGAACTGCGCATTCCACCGTGACAATATTTAATAGGAATGCTATTATACACCCTGACCTGAGCCGCTGCTCCTGTGCTAATGTCTTCCTTTCTTTTTTCTTTTTGAAAAGCAGCAGAATAAGCTGAAACCCTGGTCCATTTGTATTGTGGTGACAAAGGGAGACCATTGAGGCAAGAGGGCTGGCGGGGAGCTGCTAGTTGCAGGCAGGGGGTGCCGAGGGTTTTATTTTATGTGTGTGGGGGGGAGTTTGGAGAAGAGCTGGTCAGAGTCCGATGCATGCTTATTGTTTGAATGTTGGGGCTTGGAAGCAACAGGCTAGGTAAGTGTGAGTATTTTATGAATGATGGGCTGCAAGTTGCTGCATTTGTCCAGCTGGAGGAGGCTTCAGTAGCAGAGCAGGAGCGGCGGCAGTCGCAGGGCGGGGGAAGTTGTTTAGGGAGAAGAAGGGAGGGTGAGTGACGGGGAAGCCAGCTCTCTGCCTCTCTCACGCTCTGGAGTTTAGTCAGTCTGCTCCAGTCGCCGACTGCACAGCACGCTGAAGGAGAGACAGAAAGTGGCAGGCAGGGGGGCGGATGGAAAAAAAAATGGAGCTGGACCTGGACCAGTTGATATCATGAGAGTGGAGGGTCAGATCAGCAACTCAGACTTGACTACATTATTTATTGATGTTTCGGATCTTCTTCTGGTGCCTAAATGCTGTCACAGGGCAAAATGCACCCCAGGGCAAAGTCCCGCAGCTGTGATAACTACCTGAGTATTAAGGTATGAGCTTCAAAACTCTTTTTTTTTTTTATCACAATAATTCTCTTTCGGGTATATTGTTTCATTTCTGTTCTGTCAACTGAAAACAAAGCTATTTTGGGAAATGTCTGATAACGACAACCTGTAGGTATGATTGTAGACATTCCACAGATAGATGTTTTTGATGTAGCAGTGCACAAGCAGCTAATATTATGACTGCCAGGGCTGTAGCCAAAACATACCTTACGGTTTTTCGTACATGTAATGCGTGAAGCAGAAAGAAGCGCAGCAGCGTGTCTGATTTTGAGTTACTTTCCTGTTCAATACAGACGAATATCCCTTTAATTTGATCTGATATCTGCTGAATAGTGGCTTTAAACAAGTTTTGGTGCTTAGATGAGCCTTTTTTCACCTATTTGAAACTAAAGGAAGTCAGTCAGTCCTAAATTTGTTTTCTCTCTGAGATGCTCCTCTTTTATCAGCCTCTCGATTGTTTTTGGAGTGCACACTTTCTATATTTACCCTGCTAAGGTACCAGCAGAGTTTGTTAGCTCCCTTTGTCTCTGCTGTCCCCGCGCCGTTAAAGGGACCCCCATTCATTATTAGACCTCTTTGTAGGAGTTGGATTATTTCAAAGACATCCAACAAATGTGTGTTTTCAGGATGTTAATAACATCAATAGGGGTCTGCTGGGACTGTGCGCTCAGCGCGGGGACAATATCCTGTCAGTGCTGTTTACATCCTGTTGGAAAAAGTCATTAGTTCCAAGCTGAAGATATAAGTCAACTCTTTCTGATAAATCCTGTGGGAACTTTTTGGGAAAAGTACTTCAATCAATTTACGTCAGTCTGAAGACTACTCAAACCACTTTTTACTTTTTCTCATGTTGTCATATCAAACCGTTCACTGAGATGGGAGGAAAAGATTAAACGGTGTTGAATATTTCCTGAAAATAGAAATACGGAAACAGTGCAATGCATCCCCACAGCATGATTCTGCCATCACCATGTTTTCAGGAATATTAATACATTTGCAAGACTCACTTATCTGTTTAAGATTAGCCAAACCTCTCCCTACTGCCTCTCTTTTCCTGACCGTCCCTCATGAGATAAGATTTCCCCTGATGCAGATCAAGCAGCTGAATCCAGCTGCTCAAAGCGGGGGTCTAACCTTGCTCCTTTGTTGGCATCCTGGCACCTGGCAGAGTGGGGCAAGTCTGAGCAACCTGCCGGCTTTCATTCACTCTGCTGCCTTCAAGGGATGTTAGCAGGTTGGTTAGTGAGCAGCCTACATGGGGGCTTCTGGGCTCTCCTGTTTCACTCCCCTGGTGACTTCATGCTCCACTGGAGTCCTGGTAGGCAACGTCTTTTGTGTCTGTGACCCACTAAATGCGTCGGTGACCACCTCTGTCCCTCTGACTCTCTGTGTCTCTCTCTCTTTTAGCAGCCTCACTGTTGCACTCTTTTGTACCGGTTTTGAATCTTCATTCATTTTGAAGTCATGGAGTACGCTAAGATAACTTTCTTTAACTTAAACCAAATAAAACCTCAGTTTCTATTTTTCATGTTTTCCCGTCTCATCCGTCACTCTGTGTGTTCACCTTACGAACAGCTGTTTTCACCCACCACTCAGACGAAACCGTCCCACCTGGAACCCAAACCCAACAATTACCACCTCAGCCCCTCCATCAGCGTAGCCAGCCATTTTACAAAGACCTGGCATCAAAAAGGGTGGGACTTCCCACTTTGCTTCCATCCTGGCTAAAGCTCTGCAGCCAGACACACAAAACTGCATTCCTCTGTGGCTCGGAGCGAATGGGAAGTCCAGCTTTGGTGGTTTGGCTTAGTCCTCCAGCTGATATATGCAGATGTGTGTGTTTTATATTTGTGGAGCAGACAGTATTTTCAGGTGATGCCTGTGTCCAAAGAGCCTGTATTTTCTCACGAACTCTGTTATCCACAGAGGGAATGAGATAATGCAAATTTATCGACATTGTGGCATTTTGTTGCAACACCATTGCGCCGGATCACACGGAGAGCCACTCCTGCACGATGAGCTGTCTTTGAACTGCAATTGAACTCAAATCTCTGCTCTGTTAGGTAATTGTTCTTCAAAACCCTGCTTCTGTCACTGGCAAGTTTTTTTGCTATGCCTTTGAAACCTGAACACAAACTCGCCAGTCAGTCCTAGCAAGGGCTTTCCTCCCATTGTTAGCACTCCTCTAATAAAACACCGCCTTATTCTTCTCCCCTTAGGCGCAACAGTGACTAATGCCCAGAGAAATGTTTGTCTCAACCAAAGCAATGTTTGACTGCTAATGGAAGTGGGCGTTTTTGTTTCTGGGCACCAACACTGTACAGCACATGCCACTTAGAGAGGAGGAGTGCACAATGAATGCCTTGTTGCAGGGGTCGCAGCTTTTATCCAAATGAGCTGAATTGTACTCACACTAATTGATGATGCCAAGCCTGCTCAGATGAACCGGACCGTTCCTGTAAAAGGGTGAAACACAGGCTGTCCTACAGGTTGACACTCTAAAGGGTGTCTCTTGATTTCCATATGGCATTTTATGCATGTATATTGTCATGTAAATGTAGCATAGATCTTCTAAAGAAAGTAGCATAACAGGCCTTAAGCCCTGCATTCTTCAACGGGCTACACGGCTGTTATGGTGCCCCAACTTTCCCTGCCGTTTGGCCGTAGATCTGGATGCTTATCGTTGAAGACAGATGTCTTTATTCCACTGTTGTGTTCCACTCAGGAAGGACAGATAGCGGGGCGATGTTTGGCCTTGGCTGTGACTAATCAGAGGAAGGGCACAGCCTGAACCGCAAAAAGCAACCTACACTGCAGGTCAACCTCATCCAGGACCTCAGCATTCTCAGATGTCCTGTCCCACCGTCAAACACGTTGTAGCCAACAGCGTTGGACATTTTCCCCTCCGTCGGTGGCGGATGGTGGTCGGGGGAGGTCATGAGCGAGTCAAATAATGTGTGATGACTTTGTTGTTATTACAGAATTACAACCCTGCCTAAAACATCTGACCAGTCTGGACTTTCCAGCTTGGTTGTTTGTGTGTGATGGAGGTGATGTCGCTCTGACCAGGTGTTTCCCGTCGCTAGGATGCGCTAACATCCTGACTCTTCTGCTTAATCCTGCACAGGCACTCGCATGCTTACAGACGAATGCTTAGTTGGATTTATCTGCTCTGTGTAGATAAATATGCTGTGCAAAAGTTTTAACTCACACTCAATTTCTAATATGTTTGCTGCCAAGGAGGCAAATGATAATGCCCCAGGTTTTTTTTGATGGTCTTTCAAGAGTTTTCTGTTTTTCATTGTTTTGTTTTTTTTTATTATAAATACCTAAGCCTTTATTTGTCTCTCTCAAAGTAATCCTTTTTTTTATTTGTATATACTGAAAAGATACATTTCTCTTCATCTTCAACTTTCTTGCAAACACCTCAAGATTTTGGGTCAAAATAAAACTCTTTGTAATTTCCTCCAAGCCACAAATCATGGTCCTGCCACCATCATGTTTCACTATTGGTACGGTGTTGTGATGTAGATTGTTGTCTCAGTCCTAATCATGCGTTTTAGACCTGGTTTAGTTTGGTTTCCATCAGATTATAAAGCATTTCTCCACCAGGGTTTGGTTGATTTTAGCCAAACAAAATGCTGTCTGGAGTAAAATGCTTCTGTCTTGCAATTGTACTGCTTAGCCTTGAGAATACAGCAGATTGTTTCACATGCAGTACATTCCTGCAGTGTCTTCCTTCTGATTGATACATTTGTGCAGTTATATAATTTTGGTCCGTTGTAATATCTCTGGAAAAAACAAAAAGGTCTTAGAGAAAGTATGCAACCATGGAAATGTCAAAAATAAACCCAACAGGAACAGCTGTACTTTATTTCGGGTTAACCAGAACCATTGACTGTAGTTGTCCAAATGTTTCATATGTTTCATTACAGATGGGAGACGTTTAGATGATGACAGAAATCTGTGCAAGCAGCAGTTTTCACCTCAGTGCATGCCTTGGGAAAAGCATATTTTTCTGATTTGTGCCTCTCGTTTTCCCTCAGGACGCAGAGTCTTTGGACAACTGCATCCAGAGCACCTTGTCTGCGCTTTACCGTCCCTTCAGTGCCACCGCCTCCACCGTGCTGTGGCAGCTCTTCAGCGTGGTGGAGAGGCAGTACCGTGGAGACGGCCTCCGCTGCCTCATCGACTTCTTGCTTCCTGCCAAGAGGATCCTGCAGATCGTCCAAAAGGAGAGCTGCGTGAGTGCTTCGCTGGACACGGTCAAATTGAGGAATCTGGGAGTGTCTGCTGGGATTTATTTCAGCCTCCATTTGGGGGCATAATGTAGTTAGAGATTTACTGCAGGTTTGATGAAACCAGGTTTCTTCCTAACTTTTGTAGGGAATATGAAACTTGAGAGAAAGAGCATTGAACAATACAGTTGAGGCTAAAAGGTTTTGCTGAATAGCGAAAGTGGCTCTGAGAAAGAGTTGATTAATGACTTCAAAAGGAAACAATTTATTTTTTTGGTGGGGGGGGAAACAAAGGTAAAGGGGTACAAAGTGAAACTCAATATTTCTTTTTCTCTCGAGTTAGGACTCTTAAGACCAAAGCACTGAAACTTTACTCCTCTGTATTCAACTCTCTGCTGATTGCACTGTGACGATAGCCACAGAGCAATAGCCTCACATAAGCCTGGCCCCTGAGAACAGATCGCTGTGCATGAGAGTCTTTGTACTGCAGGCAATATGAGAGCTTTCAGGGGGAGATCACCTCCTCAGTCTTTCCCTCGGTTTTCATAAGAAGTGAAAGAAACCAACCCTTGAGCGTTGAATCTTTAGGTCTGTTTTTTTTTTTCCTTTCTTCTTCTTTTAATGCTGTCACAGCGGAGATTTGTGTTGTGGTTGCTTCGAAACCAGGCCTGATCAGACAGGTTTTTTTTGTCTTAAGCCGAGTGATCGCTCTGAGTGATTCAGCCAGAACATACTGTAAAAGCATCTTGTCCCTCCATTACACTTAAACATGTGTTTGAGCAGCTTTGCACATGTAAATTGAAGCCAGAGCAAGTGCTAGGAGACATAAAACACGAACGGTAACAATACGTTTCGGGAAATCTAAAATTAATTGACGTCTCTCCGTTCTTTTAGGTAAAGTTCAGAGGCCTGCTGTTTTATCACGAAGGATGGCCCCTCTGCATTCACGAGAAAGTTGTCCTGCAACTTGCACCGCTGCATAAGGTTCGACTGAAGCAAGGAGACTTCTACTTCCAGATCGTTCCGTTGGGGCGCAAAGCTGCGAAGCTGGTGATAAAATGCCTGTCTGCCAGTGGGCAGGCCATCGCAGAGATCCCCATTCCAGAGAGCATGTATGGCAGCGTCTTCACGGCTGAGTTCCTGCAGAATGTGACACGAGATCGAAACCTGCACCCTCTACAGAACTGCCTGCTCACCACCGGTACGGCCGTGTACAAGACGCCGTGGAAGAACGTGGTCAACCCGCTGTTTGTCAGCAGCACGGCGGACGCCATCATGCAAGCTCGCTGCAGCAGCAGAGGCAGCTTTAGGGGTCACCTGAGCACCTGCAGCACCAGCGGCTCCACCGGGACGCTGGACAGCCACCGCAGCTCCAGGGAGTCCCTGGTCTCTCTGGGAGCTGACTCCATCTTCTCTGAGCCCACCTCCCCAAAGACAAACCACAAGGACTCAAGTGGTGAAAACCAGCGTGTTTGTAGGGAAAAACCAGTAACACCAGTCATTAAAATAGAGGGACACGTAGAGGAGTTTGGTAAAGAAACAGCAGATGATGACGCTGGTGGAAGAAAAAGAGAATCAGGGTCGAGTAGGTTCTCCTTCGATACGGATCTCAGTACGCCAGATCTCCGACGCCGCCCGAGAGACTCTGTTGGATCAAATGGAAGCAGCAGGAGACGTTTCAGGGAATCCTACATGGAGGCCCTGCAGAACCCAATGACCCTCGGGTCCAGCTCTGAATCCATTCTGGAAGAAAGCCCTGAACATAGCACTGGCTCGAGAGAGCGAGCCATGACACCGGGCAGCAGCCCCGACACCTGCGCCTCTCCCAGAGAGCATTTAACCTGGAAGTTCGGCAGCCGGAGTTGGCTCAGTAGCGACGACTCCAGGCCCAACACACCTCTGTTTTACCTGCAGAAGGGGCTACGGAGCGCTGAGAGGCGGTCAGACAGGCGCTCCAAGTCGCTGGAGAGGACTAACAAGGCAGGCCAGGTCAAAGGCCACCGAGAGCGATCCTCCTCTGGAGGTTCAACGAGCGTGTCTCCCAAAAAGTTGATGAACGGTTACACGCTCCGCTTTGGGAAGCTGGATGTGGAGGCTGTGTTTCCTGGAAATGAGAAGAGGAGCAGCAAAGAGGACTCAGGTATGTCCTGGTGCAGCAATTATTAACCTCATGCCATAAAATCCCAATAAAACACATTGAATGTCGCACTTATAATGTACCTCAATACCGTGTAAGCAAGATACTATATAAAATATGACCTAGCAACACAAAATGTATTAAGGCCGCTCTGCTTCTTTACCCGTTTAGTTGTTTTTAGCTGTGAAACACAACAGCTGCTGAACTTTCTGTTAAAGCAAGTAACTAAATGCTAAATGTGTTTTTTCAGGAAACCTTAGAAAAATTATGAGGTAAAGATTACAGCAGTACAGTTATCTAACAAATTGAGTTGACCACAAGTTTATTGCATAGCAGTAATTATGATATGTTCCTTCACTGGCATGTTATTGTACTTCTTAGCTATCGTCACGTACGCCTTGCTTTTACAGCAAATACTTCTGTTCTGAAATGTGCATTAATCCCTGACAAGAAAATTGTCCTACAATCACACTGCCTAACTATTCCCCAAATCTGTATAATTGTTTTCAACTAAGAAATGATGCATTTCTGACCTAAATGAAGGGATTTAATTTCTCCTTTTCAAATTCTAATGACTGCTTGACAAGTTTTGCTTTCTCTACCGTTATTTGGAACATGATGACTTATCACTCATCAACTAATACCCTCTGAGCTTGACAAACCTCAAACTAATAGCAGGGTGTGCAGTAATGCCCTGCAGCAGGACCAGTCACAACAGTTCATCCAATGGCTGGTTCTCCAGTAGGAGTAGAGACAGCTTATGTCTCTGAGGCTTTAATGTCTCATTAATGAGTGATTGGCTTTTTTTTAAAGCCCACGCTATGTGTTCTTTGGCCCATTCAGGGAGGCATGTATGGCCCTACCCTGGAAAAAAAACGCTTGCGCTCAAGCCTGTGTTTTCTTTCCTGCCATGAGTCTGTTTTGTTTTCTGTTGGTCTGCGATGGGTGGCACAGGAAAACAGAGATGTGAGGGTCCCACCTCGGAAATCGTGCTGTTTTTAAATGGCGCTGGGTCTTCCGTGAATTGTGAGCGCGCACTGAAAACTGTGTGTGCTCTGCTAAATATGTGGAATATCGCTGAGAGAGACATTTCCTGATGACAAGATAACTGTCGATCATCTGAAACACTGTAGTAAAAGCTCATCACTCTTGCCGAGGTCGTATTTCAGCTTTTGCGGAGCCAGTTTTCTCACAGTGGTAATTCAAAGCCTACAAAAGATCCTGTAAACCCTGTAAACTGACCGCAGGGACCCCGATGAGATGACGCTGCAATGCTATTCGGGTTGCCGGGGGATGCACTGACGATCCCAGATAGGTTCCCTCTTTTACAAAAGTTTCCTTTGTGAGTCAAGCAGTCACTAGGGATCCAGGGGGCTAAAAAATGCTTTCCAACCATGGTGATGTTGTTGAGAAACATTACCTGTATTGACTTCTGCTTGTTTTGAACAGAAAAACCCAGCCAGATGCCGAATCTCTCATAATAACAGGAAATGTTTGCAATACTTAAACTCGGTTTTCATCTCAAATACAACAACCTGTGCAGATTTAGGATCACCTTTTGCCTAAAAACACAGGATGATAAAAGGGCGGCTTTGCATTATGTCGGTCACTTCCTCTCGAAACAAAGTATTTTAGGAAACGTGCTGCGAACACAGTCCTGGTCACGCAGTCGCACAGGAAATGCACAAACTGTTTAAAGACAATAGAGGCTGTTCATGGGGGGGTTTACTGTCATGGTGCACAGCAGGACAATACCAGAGGCCTCAGTCTGGTTAAAGAGCCAACAGATGACAGTCATCCATCAAATCAATGGCAAAGACATGCAGAGCTACCCGCAGAGTGGGTGCAGCACGTTATTAGTAACGGTTTGGTGACATATGTGTGAACAATTACTCAAATTTTCAAATTTGTATTTACGATACTATAACAAGGTTAACACGAGTTACTGGTATCGAGGCACACCAAGGTTTTTAAAAAGCTGCAGTTTCAGAATCGCACAACTTTTTTTTTTTTCATATTGTACACTCAAAAATCCACAGTGACCAGAGTTTTCTCTTGCTGTGCAGCACTTCAGAGTTCCCTCTGAACTTCCTACGTTACAACCTCTCCAAAGGTTAAATTTTCAGCCAATCATAAAATAGTAGTCTGACACCAGAAGAAAGGAAAGGGGGGTTTTCAGAGACTGTGTGACGCCTGATGTGTTGAGAACAAGGTTAATAAAATTTATGAAAAACCCCAAAAAACATTAATCATGAAATTATTCAGTAATTAGCCAAACTAAGTGGCTAATTTAATTAGCCACTTAGTTTGGCTAATTAAATTAAAATTACACGCCAACATCAGATAACTTGAGACACTTGTGTTAAAACAACAGAAATGTTTAACTATATTAAATCCATGTAGTAATTTGATGTATTTGTTTCATTACTGATTAACTTATTTCTCAACAATTCTTGTGTTTTGACATTAGTATCCGTTTAGTAAGCCACCCAGGAGTGTGTTTGCAGTTTGTTTGCTCCCTCTGGAAATGAATTAAGGCTGTGATGTGTGGAATCACTTGGGAATGTTCGACCGTCACTCCTGTAAACAAAGCCTCCGGGTTGACTGGGTTGAAAGGCGAAGGTAAAAATATGAAAGTCTAACAACACCAGACTCACCTGTGACTCAGAAAAACCACACATCTGGTCCCATTGATGACTCAGGGTGAACTCACCGATAGATAACATCTTAATTCTCCACAAATAACCACTTCTTCCATGGTACAAGGGACAGTAAAAAGGGAAGCCTCTAATTTAGTTCTATAGTTGAACACTGGTAAACCTCAGTAAGGAGCCTATGAGAGCTGTGCTCACCGTTTGCGCTTACCTCTACAGGTCAGCGTACCGACGGCGTTAGCAGTGACATCAGATGGCACAAAACAAGTGTTGAAGAATCACACAGTCCCAAAGCTGAAAATGGGATTACCCTAAGTCCAGGTTCTGCTCAGAGATCTTCCTGTGATTATAATCCGGCCTTTCCCAAACTGATGTCAGAAATCAATCAAGAGCTGCTCACCTCAAGGGCTGTGATCTTAGCAGGTAGGAAACTCTCTGCATCCAGTGAGCTCGTCTCGCATGTGCAGTGCTGTTCAAATGCCGACTTGTATTTCTTTAAATTATTTAGGGGTAGGAGTTTATAAGTTCTCACTTCTTCCTACCCCATTTTGAGCATGATATGTTAACTGAAACAAAAAAATCTGTATTTTCTCTTCTTTCTTATGCACTTCTTGTTACTGTGCACTATTTTATTTTATATTTGTATCATGTTCGAATAAAATTTCATTTCATTTCAAATTTCATTTCAAATTTTGACTTTGTTAGTTAGGCTTCTTTCATTTTTTCCATTTCTTCTTTTTTTGTTCTTTCTGAAGGCCTTTTAGAAATTTTCTTTAGATTTTTCTGTTTTTATGTGGTCCAATAACTGAGCATTTTGAATTCAATACAGTATTTAACCAATTAGTCATTAAGTAATAAGGCCTGTATTCAAAATAATTTCAATCAGTGAAGCATCAAACCATTTAAAATCATACTTTTTGGCACTTTGTGACTACTAGCAAGTGAAATGACACTATTTCCTCAAATTATTTTTGCTACTTAGCACCAATAAAGTTATTCCCAAACAGCTTTTGGGAAACTGGACCTATAGGAGATAACAATCTGAATGTGCTATTGTTGCACACAAAATCAATATTGTTGAGGTTTTTGAACGTAAGACTGGGTTTTCAAAGTCGAAGCCTTGTCTTGGATGTGCAGGACTCCGAACCTTTTTAAAATCCAACTTATTCTGAAACTGCTGGCCACATTCAAATGCAATCAATTACCTTTTCAATGAAAAAAAAAAACTTTCATGTTGCCATCTGTGCTCCTATGTGCTAAAGACAAGAAAGATGAGAAAACAAGAGGAAGACACATGTTCCACTGGAAATATTATACTGCTTTCAAACTTCAAAGAATTTAATTGTGATTTCTTGCGGTAAACTAAAAATATTGCATAATTATAAGCAAGATGATAATAACAATGAGAAAGGTTAATTTACTTTTTTTTTTTTTTACAAATAAAAATCTACAAATGGTGACACATCCTTGTGTTCAACCCCTAACACAAACATTTCACTGCAATTACTGCTGCAAGCTGGATTTCGCAGCTTCTAATAGTTTTAATAACATTCCTGTATTTAGCTCCATCCATCTTCCTATCACTTCAGATTAGGTTCTAAGTCCCATATGAGGAAATCCTTCCCACAGCATGATGCTGCCACCAACATGTTTCACCATAGGGAGGATGTAATCCATGGAATGTGCAATCTTCTCCTTTGACTAATCAAATTTAACATAATTTGATTACCTAGCCCTGCTTTTAATTTTCCCATAGCTTTTTGCTGACCTGTCTTGTGTGTCCTTTTGCCTTCATGATGCTGTTTGTTCACTAATGTTTTCTAACAGACCATTAAACCTTCACAGAGCAGCTTCTTTAGGTTAAACGACATACAGGGGAACTCTACTGACTAGTTAAAGGCAATTGAATATATGGCGTCAGGGTAAAGGAGGTCGGATGCAAATATGTGTCACGGTTATTTTGGAAAATCATTTTCATTACACTGAAATCCCAACAAAATGCGCTGAGATGCATTTCCTCTTTTTCCAGGAAACCGAGACCGTGGAGGGAGACCGGTGCTTCAGGTGTGCACCAGAGCTGAGGTGTGGACGCTTGACACATGCAGAGTCAGCGATGTAACGTGTTTACTGGGCTACTACCACTCAACCCTGAGGTATGTGTCACGTGTTCAGGATTATGCACCATTAAACACAGCCAAATTGGAATAGTAACTGCAGATGATGAACATAAATGATCTCTGCACTTGTCGTTTCACAAGTTGTACAAACTGGTTCTTTCAAGCAGCATATTGGAGCATTTTGTTCATGAATGGAGTCTGCTGCTGGAGACGTCTGTCCAGCATTCGGCATTCCTCCACTCGGAGAACATTGTGCATGTCTTTGATGTTAGTCAAGCAAACATAAAATGTCTCTAAACCCAGCACAAGATAATCACATATAAAGGGGTTTTGCTGCCTTAGAATAGAGAGTATTAATTTCTGTGTAACTGCATGCAATCATGTGCTGGATCAAGGCAGCACACTAACCGTAACTCTGGTTGTAGGAAAGAAAGGCGTGATCAAGGTCTGGCTGTTATAATAGACAGCAGAAGACAGCAGCCTGTCCCAACTCTGTTGTCATCTCTGTTTGAATTTCAGGTGAGCCCGCTGTGGAAAGTATGTAATTACCCTCCAACACACCCAAATGCTTTTTTTTTTTGTTTTCTCTCCGCCTTGCTAAAAATGTCTGTAATGTTATGTCTCCGCACCAGAGCTATGATACGTTTCATTCCTTACACGTTTGCAATTGTTCTGCCTCTCGGACTCCGACACCGTGTGGTTTGTGTTTTTGTTTTGGGTTTTTTTTTTTTTTTTTTGTTTGCTTTTTTTTTGAGGAGGCACACCTTAAAGAGAATAGTGCCTGCACTTCCAAGGCATATTTTAAAAAATGTCTGACCTCAGGGCTCTCGCACCAAGGCCTGTCTTTACTTGTCTGTTTTTAACCACCGGCTGGGAGCTGGTTGGCTGCAGCTAAAGCCAAACGATACATATCATCATGTTATGGTTAGGCTTTTCTCTACATGATGTAAGATTGTCTTTTTCTCTCATTGTGAGAAACTTATATGGGAATAAAAGGCATTGTTTTCATTTGGAGTTTGTCCTCGATTGTTTTCAGGCTTTAGTACCGAATGCACTTTATTCAATCCTGTTCTTGGTGGACAAAGATGGATCAGCCAAACTGGACAGGGATATTGGCGTGCAGGTAAAAGTGACGTCTAATTGTTTTACTTATTTATATACGTCTGAAAGATGTCTGGATGTTCCTCTTTCATCTTTTCACTACTTGGTCTGATGACTGAGATTAGCTGTGTGCAGGAATTGACCTGCAGGCATTTAAATCTGCTGTTCCTCTGAGGCAAGACTAGCGGCATGCTCTTAACTCAGACCCTTTTTTTCTTTTTCCCTCCTTTGCACAGATTGAGACGCTTTCATCCCTGAAGGCGCTGCTGAAGCACATCGATCAAACCCAGCTGACACGAGACCTGGAGGGCACCTATCATTACGACCACAACCACTGGATCAGCTTCAGACAAGTGCGTCTGACGCAGGCACCTTTTCTGTTGCCAGAATTGTAAATACATCTGTTTTACGAGGCTCAAGAAGCTTTAAAAAAAAAAGCTTTCTTTTCCTTTATTTGTTGTTGTTAGCATTATTTAGTTTTTTTTTTATTGCAAGTAAAAATACAAAGGTAGATCATTGTAATGTTGCAAACAATTATAGCGAAAAGCCTGCGAGCTTGTCGAAGCATGATTGGTTTCACGTGTGGCAATAGTTTCGTTTTGACTGTGGTAATGCTATTAATCCACGTCTGTCTCGGTTTGTTTTCTTTTCCGTTCAGAAAATTGAGCCCTTTGCCAGCAGCTGCAGTGCAGCCATCGGCTTCCTCCAGGAGTCCATCAGGACTCTGAGTGTTTCTGTAGACCTCAAGACCACTCAGGTAAAGCACTCGCTCGAATACAATAAGAAGCTTTGTGTGCTTGGGAAACATCTGGGTGATCCCTCAGGGGACAAATTTGGATGTCTGATGTTTTTTTCTTATCCCTGACTTTCTTATTTAATACACAGTGCCATTCTAAAGTATTCCCATTTTTGCATCTAAAACGGTGGTTTTACAAAGTATTGATTCGTAGCAGCTAAATAAAAAAATGCACACCACACTTGTCAGATTTTTATTAGTAAATAGCTAACAACCATATTACTTCACTATTATGAACAACTTTGTGTAAGTCTATCTGATAAAATCCCAACAAAACGTAGAGAAGTTTGTGTTTGTATCAGTAAATGTTAAAACGTTCTGACCGTTCCTTTGCGAAATCCGTTAATTTTCCACTCAGGAGGTGTCTGAGGTGTTGGAGCAGCAGAGGCATCTCATGAAGAGCGTACTAGACGACACCAGTCTGAACCGACTGCGTCTGGAGGGAGGGACTGTTCTCGCTCGCATCAGGAAGGACGAGGCGTGTGAGAATGAAAACTACAGGTACAATTAGACGACGGCTCGGGACCCGTGACGTGAAAATGTAAATTACCAACCGTGGTGATTTTGCTTTTTTCAGAGATGCAATTGAGATGTTGAATGCACTCTACAACCAAGTAGACGAAGAGGTTCATAAACTGGTCATCTTGTCCAACAAGTCGCAGAAGGAGTTGGAGGATCTGCTGGAGCTTCACAAGTTTGAGGAGCAGACACAACAGGTGAGTTCAGATTCAGACATCCCTTTCCACCAGATCCTTAAATACTGTTTGATGTTGAGAAAAACAAAACTACTTGGATGAACAATGTGTTTTTCTTTCTAGATAAAGCGCTGGTTTAGCGTAGAGGGCGAGAAGCATCTTCTGCCTCTGGAATCTGTAACTTTGTCTACGGACAAAATAAAAGAGATGAGGGAGAGTTTGGAGCAGTTTCTGGAGGAGTCGGAGGTAAATAAAAACTACAAAAGAAACGACCTCTAAATGGTTCTGTTGAATCACCTTGAAAAGGAAAATAAATGCTTTAAAGCTGAAACCTATCCCAATTTTCCTCCCAGAAGCCTTTAGCTTAACACTTCCGTGCAAATTTTTTTTTCCAATTCTCCAATTCTGTTCCCTGCTTCATGTAGTATACTGACTACTCATGTCTTTTCATTGAAAGCCCACCTGAAAAATCCAAACTATCTCTTACAGGCTGTTCTCAGACACGCCATTCTCATGCAATCTTTTCTTTTTTCCTGACAGTTCCAGATGAGGCTCCTGAATCAGAATCCCAGCTCCCTTCCAGAATTGGCTGCTTGCAACTTTAAACAACGTCTGGGCTCCGTCTTGAGCAGAGTACAGGAGAGGAAGGCTAAGTTAGAAGTCCTAACAAACCTGTACGAGTTCTATGACTCTGTGAGTTTCAGAAATCACTTTTTAATTCTGCCTAAAGTCAAGTGATACGTTGGTATTTCTTTTTCTAGTCATACAGTTTTAAGAAAATATATTCATATTTAATTCACTATGCGTTGCTATGAAAAGTACACAGAATTTTTTCTTGTTTTTTTTTTCCTCTTTTTGTTGTCACAGTTAAATGTTTCAAATTGTCAATTCAACATCAACCATTCATAACTTGAATAAACCCATTTCAGCTTATGCTTTTGCTCTACAAATGAATTGCTTTCCCTCACGTATTCAGGCGCAGCAGTGGATAGAGCACTGTCAGGATTATTTCCACCAGCTGAATTTGGACGGCCCCGATCAGACATTTTCACCGTCTGTGGTGAAAATCCTGCAGGATTACTGCGCGGAAGCATCTAAATTCTCCATGGACAACTTCAGCACTCTCAACAGCATGGTGCTCTCGCTGGAGTGCCCCCAGCAGCTGCAGCAGTGGAACTCCATGTGGCACAAATGCCAGCAGACCAAGCGGCAGCTGGAAGCGACGTTGGCTCGAGCCTCGGCGTCCGACCAGAGCCCCAGCGCTGTCGACACGGGGGATTCCTTACCGGCTGCAGAAAGCTGCGCGGTGCCCCCGGAACTTCCCGGCGCTAATGGGTGTCTCCACTTACCCGGAGCTATTACCCCGCTTACATTTGAGGACAGCAAGAGTCTGTCTGCTGAGCCTTTTTCGAGGAGCCCCTCTGGCTCCGTCTCGTCTCCGTCGCGCTTCACGTTCCCCGTGGACGGAGAAGACAAGCTGGGGCAGAGCTCGTGCACTCTCGATGACACGGACAGCGACTGCACCGTCGACTCGACCGTCTCCTGCCACTCTGAGCCGGTGTACTCCAAGGCCACTCGGCTGCGGAAGCACCCGATGAAGAAGATCATGAAGAAGACCATGAGCTACGAGCTGACCCCGAGGGACGGCGGCCACTCGGACGTCAGCCACATTCACGGCTACACGGGGGTCTACATCAAGGGCTTGGAGGTTGCCAACAATGTGTCGGCAGAGAAGAAGCTGCTGAGGCCCGACGTGACCAGTCCCGCTCTGGGACGCAGCCGCAGCATGTCCACACCTTCAAGGACACACAGCAGACGCAGCGACGGAGATGGCAAGAAACAGAGCAGGTGACGGTATAACCCAGTTGTTCTGGCAATAACTTCACATGAACACAGTAAGCTGCGTTACGTGCTAATCGTTCGCATCTTTGTGTTTCCCAGTAAAGTTCAGCACATCATGGACGAAATGATTTCCACAGAGAGGGAGTACGTTCGCTCCCTCAGCTACATCATTGAGCACTATTTCCCCGAGATGGAGCGCCTTGACTTGCCGCAGGACCTGCGAGGGAAGCGCAGCATCATTTTTGGGAACCTGGAAAAACTGTGGGACTTCCACAGCCAGTACTTCCTGAAGGAGCTGGAGGCCAGCGCTCACTCTCCGCTGAGCATCAGCAGCTGTTTCCTGCGACATGTAAGTGGAGGTCTCTGTAAAAGTCAAGAGTGAGACGTAAATGAAGTCAAAGCTCTCTTAAAGTGGATGAAAATCTTAGGAAATAAATGTACCGACAACTGAAAGCTGAAATACGCCAGCATACTATATTACTAGTGTATAAGCAAAACAAATAAATACATCACGCATGAAGAAGAACGTTTTAAAGCAATATATCATATATAATTGAAAATGGTTGAAATATAGAAATTAAATTAAATTACATTTTCATTATTATTTCAGTTTATGTACTTGGTTTTTATTTTTCAAATTCATTGAATCTGTATGTCGTGTTCTTTGTTTTTCTATTGATTGTGATCCTTATTTTATATTTTATCATTTATTTTATTTTATTTCCCACATTCTATTTGCATGTTTTTTTTCTGCCTTGTTGTTTATCCTTATCTCAACATTTTTCCAATATTGTTCAGGTTTTTATTGATTTTTTCCATTATTTCTTATTTCTATAATTCTTGAACTTTTTAGCTTGAATTAATAATTAAAATGTATAGGTTCTGTGTTTTTATTTTTTACTTTTTAAAATTCTGCTTAAGGCATCACTGGATTTAAGCACGTAATTAGAAGTAGTTTCTGATTTTTCTATGATTCATGTGCCTCCCAGCACACTCTGAGGTCTTTTAATGTGTTTGTCGGCTGAAATGACGGCGTGCTGCTCTGTGATGTAGTCATGGTAACCGATTCACGTTGGGTGCAGGAGGATCAGTTTGGGATGTACGCTCTGTACAGCAAGAATAAGCCGCAGTCAGACGCTCTGCTCAGCAGCCACGGCCACGAGTTCTTTAAGGTGCGTTTAAAACTGCTCTGGTCACATTCCTCATGGCCCCAGAGTTGAGCTACAGGTCACATCGGCCTGCTGTAAGGAAACTCGTTGATAAAAAAAAAAAGTTTAAACTGCCTTCCTCTATCTGTTTGCCCAGAATAAGCAGCTGGAGCTCGGAGACAAGATGGATTTGGCGTCCTACCTGCTGAAGCCCATTCAGAGGATGAGCAAATACGCACTGCTGCTCAAAGATCTGATAAAGGAGTGCAGCTACTCTCAGGAGCAGGAGCTGAGTGACCTTCGCACTGCTGAGGAGATGGTGCGGTTTCAGCTCCGGCACGGGAACGACCTGCTGGCGATGGATGCAATCCGTGGCTGCGACGTGAGTACCCTGGATTAGATCACGTCTCTATAACTAAGGCGACTGAGGGGTCATCAGAGCTATTTTCTGAAATGGAAGTCATCTTGTTTTCATCCCACGAGGAACTGCATTGTTCTCTGTGACGCATGTGAGCGGCCATGCTTCCTCTCCAGGTGAACCTGAAAGAGCAGGGTCAGCTCCGCTGCCAGGATGAGTTCATCGTTTGGTGCGGACGCAGGAAATACCTTCGCCACGTCTTCTTGTTTGAGGACCTCATCCTCTTCAGCAAGACCAAGAAGATAGAGGGAGGATACGACATTTACATCTACAAGCAGTCCTTCAAAGTAAGATTTCGGGGTTTTTCCAAATGTATCTCTGTTTACTGACTTGGGTTAAACTTTTCTGTGTTTTCCTGTGCAGACAGCAGAAATAGGTATGACGGAAAACGTTGGTGACAGCGGCCTTCGCTTTGAGATCTGGTTCCGTCGGAGGAAGTCCCAGGACACGTTCATACTCCAGGCCAGCTCGGCCGAGGTCAAGGCAGTGTGGACGGCTATTATTGGGAAGATCCTCTGGAGGCAGGCCCTCAGAAACAGAGGTGGGTTACAAAGTCAAACAAAAAGTGTCCATACAGCACATAAAATCTGTGACTATTTTTACACCGATTTGCTAAAAACAAGGAAAAAAAAAAACATTGCTAAGTTGTTCACTATGACTAGACAATGTTAGGAGTAGACAGTGGATTTGTTGCCACCAGCGATGTGCAAAAACGCTTTTTCTGTCCTACCATCACAAGCCGGAAGTTATTCTGCAATTTTCTTCCATCCTACATGGATTCATTTCATCCTACTTGTGCTGAGATCATTTATATTCTTGGAGTATATTTTAACTTTCACACAGATGGTCTCAAAAAATGATTTAGAATCCCTGTGATTGCGGCCTGATTCTTTTCAGGTGAAAAATAATAATGTTTGTTTGTTTGTTTGTTTGTTTTTGTTTTTATTCACCGTAGAGCTCCGTATGCAGGAGATGGTTTCCATGGGGATTGGAAATAAACCTTTCATGGACATTAAGCCCAGCGATGCAGCCATCAGTGATAGAGCCATTGACTACATCATGAAGGGAACAGGTGAGCTGTGCTCTTTTAATCTGATTTTACTCATCTTTCTTTTTCCTTTGTAGCCTTAAAGGGACAGTTTATGTTTTTGCAAGGACAGGTTCTGTAGATGTGAGTAGTAAACTTTTTGTCCGCACTATCCGTCTTATTAGACTCATTCAGATAACTTCATCTTTAACCAGTCGAGGTAAATATGTAAAGGAAATGTGTAAAAATGTAAAACAAATCAAATGTTTGAGAATTAATGTTTTTAACACCCAGTTAACTCTCTGGCCAGCTATTGGACAAACTCTCTGAACCACTGTATCAAAAATCATAAAGTTTTAACATTTTCTTTTTTTTTTTTTTTTTTTTTTTTACTAAAGCCAAATCAAAATTATCTTTAAAAACATTACCTAATCCATGTCAGAAAATTAGTTTCCCTTCTCAACGTTGGAAATTACTTTTGCCTTTTCAATTCAGGCATCGTCTCTGTTCTCTTTTCTGCCCACAGAGTGTCGGACGCGGGCGTCCATCGCGGTGTCGTCGTTCGAACACTGCGCCGCGTTCAAGAGGCCCCACTCCACCATCTCCAACAGCAGCACCTCCTCCTCCAGCAGCCAGTCGTCGTCCTCTCTGCTGGGCTCCCTCAACCTCCACCTGTACTCCTCGCCGTCCCACCCTCACCCACACCTGTACCCGATGGGCAGCGTGGCGTCCTTCGCCCAGTGGCCGTACGACTGCATAGAGGAGGACGAGCTGGAGCAGGACGTCGTGAGCAGCAGGCCCTCCATGAGTCAGTGGATACTTGATTTGAATGTTTAGATAAAATGGTTTAAAGTTAGATCTTAGAGATGATTACAGTGCTCTTTTTTTTTTTATTTCTGATTTACGTTTTCTTCTCTCTTTTTTTTTTTAACTCTCACAGCATTTGTCTTTTTAAGAAACTGACAGGTTAAAAAAATATAATAATGTTCTTCAGATTTTTGTTCTCCAAAGTGTCTTCTTTGGTGCTACCACTAGGAGCTGCCAAACGCAAACACACGCCTAAGCTTTAGCTCTGTCGCAGTCGGTGTGACAAATGCGAACTTTAGCCTTCAAATATTTTATAGTTTCTGCCTTGGATGATCTCCTCTGTGTGTTTCTGTGCCAGTCACTGAAAGCTCAGAGACGTCCTCCTCCCAGTGCAACTCCAGCGACAGCGTCACAGGGCTGAGCACCCTCACCATCCCTGGACCTCCCAGCGTCGTCATGGAGACGTTTAACAACAACAACGACGAGTCGCCTGATTTCCTCTGCTCCTCCACTCCTCCTCCCTCCATCACCTCCACGCCGATGTTCCACAAAGATGAAGACCTCCAGCCGCAGGGCACCAAGTTCATCACAGCAGTAAGTGTCTGACTGTTTGTCGTTTCTGTAGGCCTTTTTATCTGAAGTCGCACTCTGTGCCGCAGATGAGAGTTTGCAAAGGCACCACATTTCTTTTCTAACGTCTTCTGACTTGCTCCAGTCCAACAGAAACATTTTTGACTCTGGTGCTACTAAATGAAATTTGTCTAGAGCCGCAAAACCTACATGAGGCTTAGAGAAAAGAAAAATGCTTCTGATATTTGAAATGTGTCTAATTTTACTTCTCTGTTGGATTTTTGAACAAAAAACTGTAACTGAAAGATAATGGAAAGCTTATGTGACATTATTTGTTAATTTTTGGCCAAAATAAAGCCACAGTGTGGAGCCTGAGCAGTCGCAGTCTGCTCTGGAGATCTCTGCTGAACTGGCTGAAGTGTAATACAGTTTGATGAAAGTGTTGATCCAACGTTTCTCATCCATCTTCTTTACAGTAAGATGAAGACAAATTATCTAAGTTTGTGAATTCAGGGGAAATTTTTGTCACACCTTCATGTTCTTTATTTTTGTACTTTGTGTTGCGTTCTGGTCATTCGAGGTTCATTTTAAGAGTCTTTCAAACGAGGATGCAGAGTTTGCACAAGAGCAAACGGTTAAATGACGCTGCAAGTCACGTCATCAATTTTTGTCCGTTTTTGTTTCCTGAGGCAGCTCTTAAAAGTTTTGCTTTTAAGAGCTAAAAAAAAAAGTCAGAAGAAAGAACAGAGGAGAACTTTTAGTATTTTAACATTTAACAAGACTAAAAACCATATGACTCAAATTTCAACAGTTTTAAATATGTGAAGCTTCTTTGTTCCTTCTTTTTAGGCTGTAACTAAGGCTACACACCATTATCATATTCAGGGATTTTAAGTTAAGGCTTTTATTGATGTTTTTGAGTTGTTCCTTTTTTTCCAAGGACTGATTGTAGCAAACTATTAAAGATTTTAAAAGTGAGAATTGGATGCAGTTGAAATTTATTGTTGTTTTTAATTACTATTATTAATAATAATTTGACAATTTTATGCTTACAGTTTTGGGTCGTTCTTAAAATAACTGTCTCTACTGTAAATTAATTTCCCGCCTGGAGGTTTAGATTGGGGCGTTAGATTCTCGTTGAGGCTTTAGATTCTCACACTTCTATTTTCATTGCTGTTCTGCTTTTACCAGAGAGCAGCCATTCATGTAGCGGTCGGCCTCTCCACAGTAGTCTGACTGGTGGGGTTTAGCCCTGTAAGTAACCTCAGTCACAGCAGTGAACATTTTGTATTGTTCTCTTTCCAACCACATTAACTCCTGACTTGACTACTAATCTAAGTAAAAGTGTTTTTTTTTTTTTGGTGTCTATGTTCGTATTGCATGAAGTTGTGTCCAGATGCATTCAGCAGACTCTTCCTCTGTCTGGCTGCGTGTTCCTGTTAGCTTCTGGCTTTCTGCTGCCTCATTTGCCTGTTTTTCTCTGTGGATCTGACATCAGGGGGAAAACACAACCTACAAAAGAAGCTCATGTTCTGCATGTTTGAACACATGCATGCTGTTGTGCATCTGTGTTTTATGGCCTTGCAGTGCATATAAATGTATTGTATTTGAATAAAACCATTCAACCTAATAGGGTGAGCAATAAGAAAAATATATACATCTATTATATGTTTTATATATACATATAATACATGTATTATATACAGAGAAGTTGACTATTTTTAAAAAGTGCATGTACCTTTTTAAAAATAGTCAACTTCCCTGTTTTTGCCCTGATTTAAATACACAAATATCATCATGTGAATTTTTATTTTGTTGTTTTAATTCATAATTTCTTCTTACTGTTTAGGCTTATATTTATATTAGGTTAGGTTAATTTTTTTTATTATTCATTTTGTTATTATTTTCATCCTTGATCCCCTTAATAATAAAAAATATAATATGCACTCCTTGATGTTATTCTTATTATTTTTAATTTTAGTTAGTTCTGTAGTATTTTATACATATTTTCCACAACTAGATCGTTTTAAAATAGTATTCAAATCAAAAGTAAAGAGCAGAAATAAAGAGATTAAGCGGATTGAAGGAGTTTCAGAAGGTAGGAGTTTGTGAGTGAAAATTTGAGAATTGCTGAACGTAGTGAAAAGTCCTTTGGAGACGAGATAAAACGCCTTACAAGTGCACACCGTTTTCCATTTAAATTCATTTCAATTCTCCAGAATTGTTTATTGTTTATTATAGCTGTTTATCGTTGCTATGTAACACAGGAACTAGTTCTTATCTAGAGCGGAGAAAGCTTTATAATTATTCCTTTTACTATTATTAATAATAATAATATTTTCTGATTAATGCTTTTTATGCACAACCTCAAATGAAGCTTATTTTGAGAGACACTCAAACATCACATTACCTTGTAAATGACTGACAAGATATTTCGCTTCCAAAATCTCTGCTTTGTCCTTGTTTAGCATGTTCAACGTTGCATGTTTCGCTTAAGTAGAGGTTTTACTTCTGTGTGTATTTTCGATGTGCAATCATTGAAGCTATTTATGTTTGCTTTTCTGTCTTTTTTTTTTCGTTTGCAGTTGTGAAGTTTTCAAGTCGTACAGCAAGTTCCACACAAGAGAAAAAGAAGACGGAAATAAGGACGACTTGACTTTTGGAGCACTAAGACTTTAATTAAACTCAAACAGAAAAATAGCATTTTCTGACAATACTGTAAATCACTTAGACTAACGCATGATGTTATGTTTCTACATGTCCGTGTCATGGTACGTCAGAGGTCTGTACATTTGATTCAATGAGATAGTTGTGTGTTTATACTGTAGATGTATTTTGCAAATAAAGTAGAAGACACTTTCAGACAGTGCTGCATTGCATTCCCGTGACTTCTGAGTTACACGTTTGTACAGATTAATAAAAAGTTTAAAGCTGTTTCTGCGTCTATTCCTCCAACACATTAAAGACTGCCGCTGAAGATTTTTTTTTTATTTTTATTTTTTTTATTTTACCCTGGCTAATAAAGATAAAAGTGTGAATGTGTGAATATGCCTCAGAACAAGTGACAAAAATATTTCCACTGCTGGAGTGTGAACGCGAAACCACACAGAGAGCCCTCTGCGTACAGACACAATGCAAAGGGAGACCCGATATCACCGTTACTCAAAGAGACGCAGAGGTAAAATGTGGTTTATGCTCTCACAAGAGGGGAAACTGACGTTTTCTTACCGCAGCTCTTGCGTTTCACAGTCCATGTCAAAACAGACCACAGCCCGGGCTGCGCTGCAGGGGCTTTTGCTCTAGCACAGGCAACCGAGTCAAAGCCACACATGAAAGCATAAAAGGTGTCACTGCCTCCTCTAAAAGCATGCAATTCCACAGTCCTCTGTGCACAAATAGCTTCACCGTAACACGATTAATTTAAACAATACAAGCAGCTTAATCATTTTGCTTTTTTCTCTTTGAAGAACCAGAAGCACAGGACGGCAGAGAGGAAAACCTCCAGTAACAACACGCACAGCCCCATCACTTCAATCTGTCACAAACACAAAAAAAAACAACAAAAAAACATCATTAATATACAATATTGTCACAATGGAAGTATTTGTGTGAGATTCTGCTGATAAATGTGTTGGAATCAGTTTTGGTGATGTTCTTACTTTCATAAATGGATCATTTTGTGGATCCCACCGAGTTAGGTCGACACTTATCAGAATGGCACCAATAACGGCTACGACAATGCAGCCGCAGTTAACTGCGATTGACACCTGTGATGACAAAAAGTTACACATAGTTGTTTTTTGTTTTGTTTTTTTAAGATAACTACTGAATAGATAACTAAAGTTGTTAAACTCTCACCATCAGCAACGCTGGATATTTGAACAACAGGTTGGAAACAAGTCCGGCTATTACAAACTGTAGGGGAGGAGAATGTAGATGTTATACTTCCCTTTACTGCCATTTTATTTTTTTTTATTATTTAATGACTTAGTTCTGGTTGAAGCAACGACTTACAAGGGCTCCGGTCAGCTGTGAGACTCTGAAAAGACAGAAGAGGGACTGGTGCATTTGCTGCGTTGCAGCAAAGAGTATGCCCACTGCGACACTGAGGATGCCGCTCATTATCTGCAGAGACTGAGAGAAAAAAGTTGAATGTAAAAAAAAAACAGATGACACACTAAGCTGTCATATATGAGATCAGGTTGAAGATAAAGTAGATCGCTGCAAGTAATACTATTAATAACATTGAATTGCGCAGATGGTTTACATCAGTGGAAAAATACTCAGCATTTAAGGAACAGGCAGTTTTGATGCAAACAGTAGGAGTCGTGTTTAATTTAGATGTGCAATAAGAAATGGGGAATACAATTCTGCGTTATCTTGCAAGCAGTAAATAGCCTTGTGATTTTTATTAAGAGGTGTTAAGTAAAAACAACCCGCTGACAGTGTCTGAGAAGTATGCATGTCGGTTTGTTGCACTGTGGTGAGGTCATGAGATGGCAGTACCTGCTGGTCAGACCAAGACAAAGGATGTGTGAGGCAAAGAATGATGTTCTGCAGCAAGCCGCTTATTATGAATCAGGCACAAAAAACATGATAACCAAATGTTACGACCAGAGAAGTATTGGCGTCTAAATATGTTTGAAAGCAGAACAAATTATTTTATGAGGACCAAACTTTTTCACTATTTTTTTTTTTTTTTTTGATACACCGGAAATTATTTATAATGTAGTAGCAAAATATCAGATAATTTAAATACAACTGGAAATTCACATAATGTTCAAAAGTAAAAACTTAAATGCATAAATAAGTAAAGGTAAAGAAACAAACTAAAATTTGTACTTATCATATGTTACAATCATGACCTGAAATGCGGGTTTGAAGATTATTTAATGTTTTGCCACTTTTGAACAAGTTTTCTTCTAGAATTGCCCCACAGCATGATGTTGCTACCACCATGTTTCAGCGTGAGGACGGTGTGTTCAGGGAGAAATGTAGTTTTTGCATTTTTGCATGTGTGGACATTTCTCTTTTGACCAAATCATTTTCTTCCACATGTTTCCTATGCCCTCTTCACTGTTTGTAGTAACTTCAAACTAGACTTCTGACGACTTTCTGACAATAGCTTTTCTCTTATGTATAATCTCTTTCTTTCCAGCTGAGCTGTAGATCTCTGCAGCCCCTCCAGAGTAACTATGCTTCTCTTGGCTGCTTCCCCAATAAATGCTCTCCTTGCCCATCCTGTCACTTTAGGTGGACAGTCATGTTTTGGTAGATTTACAAGACTGCCACACTGTTTTCTGATAATGGCCTTGAACAGATAAAAAAAAACATTCAGATTCTGTGTTTTAACTCACCCTTGCTTTGAAGATCTCCAAAACTTTATCTCTAACTGGACTGTTGGGTTATTCATGATACTTTTTGTTCTCTGCTCTCTGAGGCCTTCATCTATCCTGGCATTAAATTACACACAGATTCAACTGGATTTTACTTAAAGATCCATCAAGTAATTGTTTTAGTTGAACAATTAACTAAAAATTGCTAATTTTGAATGATCAAATGACAATTCATTATGAGACTTTTTTGTTTGAGCTGCATCTTTAAAATGATGTTCAAAATAGCAGGCATGCAAAAAATAAAATTCACATTAAAAAAATACAAAAATAACTTCTGCATTTAAAAGAAATTATGTGAAATGATAAAAAACAAACATTATCATCTGATAATTAGCTGAATTATCAGGTGAACAAGGGATAGACGTAGGCAAGTTGTGTTTGTTTTATGAGAACGTTGATGGTTTCTACTAATTCTGACAAAGCTGATGTTATAAAACGAAACATCCCCTTTTTCTTTCCCCATAATTTCAATAAGTTTTCAGTGTGAGAATATGCTGCTGCAGTAAAGAAAAGAAAAAAAAATCATCTTAATGTGTTTCACAACTCCACAGTCAAGTTGAGCTCGCATAGTTTCATTGTGGCACCAATAGTTTTTTTTCTTACCTTTGTTACATGAACAACTTTTAGTTAACATTTTAAAATTGATGGATATAAAATTGTAGATTCTTGTTGTAGTTTCGTTTTAGCTATATATCTTTCTGTAGACACGGGGGTAGAAGTAATTTTTGTGTGCATGATGTTTAATATAAGATGTTCAGGTTTTTTTTTTGGTTTTTTTACTGCAATCCTGTGATACCTTTATGTGAGAAACAAGAAGTCCAGCACACCCTGAGCAACAAACAGAAAGGGCTAAGTTTAGGGGAAAAATAAAATTCACTGAACTGTGTAATACAAAAGTTATTTTTTCTTCCTTTTTTTGTTAAATGCAGTTGTGCACTTGTGGAGTGCCGGACTATAAAGTGTGAAACTTCAGCCTTTGCACGTACATGAGACTCAATATAACCTAACCCAAGAACTTCCTCTTGCTGCTGCCCAGAAGTACAGAAAAACATCTCTGTGCTCCTTTTTTCTCCGCCATGTTATCTCAGCCTAAATCTTGATCTCACTGTTGAGTGCCAGATGAACTATTTAACAAAGTCTTGGTTCTGAGTAGGCGCAGCAGATCTGCAGCTTAGACTGAAGGCTTCTCCTAACGAGCTCGCCTTCATACCGCATCTGAAGATCTCGTCTCATGTAGTTGTCCTAGAAACGACCTTCTGACATGTCGGAGAATTAAGCCTCCAGCTGTTACTGGTAAGCGACGTATCGGCTGTCAGACTGTGGGTGTTTGTAACACTCATTTCACTGCTGAGCTCAATGATCTAAGTTCACTTCACTTTAGAGAAAATGAATTATGATATAAAAACCTTTCTCTTGCTCATGGTAAGTTGTCAACCAATCAAAACCTGATCAAAAACATACATAAGCAGTTGTTGGTACTGCCTGCTTTGACATCAATGACAACTTGATGACTTTTTGGAAAACTGGTAAAGTTCTTAGACTGTTTTGATGGAAACAGGCGTTAGAAGGTTGAGCTGGACAGACAACAAAACCTTCATTTGTTTGCTCATTGTTTGACTTCTTTGTTTCGCAGGAATTGCCAAGTACGTCCCATCTTGCTGTCAGTTTAGACTAAGATTTCTGTGCTTTTGTAGCTCAAATGTCCCCAGCTATCAATAATCATCCTAAATGTATTATGGTATAGTAAAGGTTGCACTTTAGTAAAGACTTATGACTTGAGATATGAAGTTACATTTTGGTCTTTTCACAATTTTGAGGCCTGTTTTGGTGTCGGTTAATTACGGCTTTTGTTCTTTCTTCTTCCTCTCCTGACCATGCAGGCGATTTTCATAGCGTCTCCTTAATATAACATTTAGACTTATTTCTTTAGAATCCTGCTTGTCACCTAAAGTTATTTATGTTTTCTTCCTTTTTTAGATCCAGGGATTTTTTTTCTGACAGTTGCAGCTAATTCACTTCCATTTTTTTTATTCTAACCTTTAATAGGAACCAATAATGCAATAACCACCAATAACATAATACTTTTGCCAACAAGGTCATTTTGAACCAATACCAGTAATGTATCAAGTTATTACATTAAAAAGCTGAGCTAAAGGCTTATGTAATTACTTCAGCTGACAATGTGGGAGTAAAATGGAAAATCTTTGTTTTTTGCAGTTCACATATAACAATGGTTAATTATTTTTCATAGTCAACATAAGCTTTCAACAAGTGCATGTTCACTTTGTTACTATGAACTACATATATTGCCTTTATATACTGTATTATTACAGCACAGAATCTTTAAATAAAGTATCGGAT
This sequence comes from Poecilia formosa, assembly GCF_000485575.1. NCBI lineage: Eukaryota > Metazoa > Chordata > Actinopteri > Cyprinodontiformes > Poeciliidae > Poecilia > Poecilia formosa. The sequence goes on along the minus strand of NW_006800245.1, from coordinate 126,390 downwards.
GGATTTTTCTACAGAAATTTAATTTGAACATTGTGTAGTTCCTTAAATGTTTTCATGAATAATTCCATATATAGAGGAATAAAATTCAAATAATTATCATAAACTATGTTTGATAGTTTGAGATGTTGAGAATAGTAATAATTTGTTTACTTAGTGTATACTAGACAGTAACTGTGCCGTTTCTCATGTAATTGGATAAAAAAAACACAATTACTGTGAAGTTATTATGCCATTGGCTTTATTGCCTTTAAATTGACAAAACTATCAAATTATTGACTATTATGACATTATTTGTTGTTACACCATCGCTTAGTATCAAAATTCTACTTTTTTTTTTTTTACATCATTTTCTTATAAAGTTTAACTATTTTCTCCCACAGAACTTTTGAAATATCTCTTTTCCAGACGGCTCAAAATCCTTCAACGTCAGTGGATGAGACATGCAGAAGTCCGTCATGAATCCAGAAAAATGTCCTATTTTTTAAATACTCACCAGATAACTAGAAGTGCACAAATCACAGGTGAAGCTGATGACCTTTAGTGTCTATTTAAAACCATGTGTATGAGGTTGATGGTACATTATCAAATTTCCAGATTTTGCCAGAGTTGATTATGGTTGTACAAGGCGTTTCTGTGTGATTATAATTTAAAAAGAGCAGACTTTTTTTTTTTTACTCATTTTCCACACTCTTACCCCCAACACAGCTGGTTGTTTCTGTAGCAGGTCGTGCAGTTGACCTTTTTCTTCCGGCAGCATCTCTGAAGCCTGGTAATATCGGATCTGACTCGGCAGAGGAGGAGGTTGTCTCCTTCCCGTTTGCAGTGGCACATCTTCCTCGTGGATGTCCATGTCTACATCAGCAGAGGCCATGGTGCTTCTTTAACCTAAAGAAATAAACTCATAATTATCTACACATACAGTGCTGTTTTTAAAAGTTGTGTTTCTTTTTTTCTTATATATACTTTTTTGACAGTTGCCAGACAGGAAAGGCAAAGGGGAAGATGCCCAGGACGGCCTCGTCAAAGCCTCTGTAAATAATACGGTCCGCTCTACCGCTACGCCACGCAGTGCCTCCAATTTCTCTATTTAGGTACTTCTGTTTCAGAAGTACCTAAATAGACAATTGCAACTTCAACATGTTGTTAGATTGGCCTGAAAAACTGCGGCTAAACCTTCACTTCGGTAAAATAGAACATTAGAAATTCAATTAAATAATCAAACATATTAGGACAGATTTAAAAAAAAATACTGAGCGATTTAGTATATTTAGTGATGTTAATGTTGAGGTTTATGTTTTCTGAAAAGTGAAAAATGTAACTAATATTACACAAAAGAAAAAAAAACAATTATTTAAAAGGTGGAAATGTTATGCTGTGTCTTAACAATCTTAACACTCGACAGAGAGACAACAGCCTCCGCAAGAAGACAAATCTACAAGTGTCACTGCTAAAGAAGCTTGACGTTCACAGATCCAAACACGGAAAGAAAAAAAAAAGTGCCACGGCCATGGCGATCAAATAAATGTTGGACTTAATGAGGAAAACAATGTCCCAGAATCTGTCAGAAGAGTGAAAAACATCTACAGGATCCTTGATGCTTTGAATCCAGAGTGGAGTTTCCACAGTCAGTGATGTCAGGGAGAGTCATGTCATCCGCAGCTCTTCGCTCACTGTGTCGTATCAAGTTTAACATCAGCACAGCCGGAAATTTTCAGACGACTTTATGCTTTACTTTGCTAACAAATCCTCTCAAGATACTGATTTTATTCATCAGAAAGACGGTCAGGAGAACCAATACCAGCTTTATTGTCCATGGGATCCCAGAAGTAGAAAGACTCCAAACATAGCAATGTAGATGTAGGCCAACATTTCTATGTGAAACTTCATGTTTTGTTTACTCTTTAATTGAGAAACTGGATGATAAATATCACTCTTTTCCTGATAAATCAATGTTATATAAGAGTTTCGCTGTTTAAAATGAAATATTAAAATCAACAAACTTTTCAAACATTTTCTGGTTCAGTGAGATGTTCCTGTGTCGTTCACTGCAGCGTGACATAGATTTAAGAAAAAAGACTTGACCAGTTTACATATTCCTAGAACATAGAATGACTGCGTATGATTTTAGAAAAAAGCCACTGTGAATAATAATGGTGACTTTCTGTTATATAAGGCTGATATCAATCAATCAATCAATCAATCAATCAATCAATCAATCAATCAATCAATCAATCAATCAATCAAATTGATATGATAAATTCTTTTACGTCGTTAGTCCTAAGAAAATTTAGTCTTTGCATTCAGAGTTCTTACAACATTTAAACTAGGAAGACATTTATATTATTGTTGGCTTTGGTTAAAAGGATAATTATGAAGAATGCTTAAAATTCTCACACTAGTTTAGCTCATTTTTGATAATAAAAAAAAAAACGGTGCTAAAAACTGCAATAGCAAAACAACTCCTAACCAGTAGAAAGAAACTTGTTAATGCTACAATATTTTGTTACGAAATTTGCAACACAGCTTTGTAATTAAACATGCAAACAAATAACTAAGATACACGTTTTATACTCATAAACTGCTTGTAATATGAAATTGTTCAAGAAATCTCTCAGCCGTTTTATTAGGAAAAAAACATCCATTTAAAACAACTTACCGCGTTTCACTCGAGCAGACTGTATTTCGCTCTCTGTCTCAAGCAAGGCGTCACTCTGCAGACATTATTTTACTTCCCTAAAACACACATGAGGTGATTACCCACTTTAACTTCCTCAATCTGACACTCCTCTCTGCAAAACTGCTTCATTTAGTCAAACTCTGCACTTTTTTATGTTTCTCCTACTGAAAAAGATGAACTCTACAGAAATAATCTCATTCTGCACAAACAGTCTCACCTTTTAAAAAGTATATATGTTTGTTTAAATCTGTTTGGTTGCAAACCTTCATGTGGTTGTGAGAGATGGTGTGGGTGTTGCATGAAGGTGGAGAGTCAACGAGAGAAGAGACTTTCGAGGTCATTTCCTCTCCGGACAAATGAGACAAAGCTGCAAATTTCATGTCTAAAACAGGCAAAGGAACAACGGAAAGGTGACACTGGCATCAGTGAAAACTTTAGTAACTGAGTGCTATGAGCAACATGAGCTGTGTTAACATGTTATGGCTTTACAGGAAAATGAGGAAGACGTTCATTTGCAATGAGTCAATGATCATCACCATCCCAATCGGAAGCCTGAAGAACATTCGGGAGGGTCAGCTGATGCCGGAGAACTTCCACTGTGTGTTCAGGGACAACTTCAAGGTGTTTGTTGTTCGAGGAAAGCCAAAACCTCTGGGGGTGAGTTTCACCGACTTATGCTGTAGATTAAATCATAGCCATGATTCTTTTCTCTAAAAAAAAAAAACATCAGATGTTGCGCTCATCTCTCGAAAGAATCTGCAGATTTTCCTTTGTTCTCTTTACTTATTTATTTTTCTTATCTTATTTTTCATTAGGCAGCTCAAGCAATTGCTGGTGTGTTTATTTTCGCTCTTGGGTTTATTTTGCCATCAATGGGGATCCTCAATTTCACAATTCCAAGTGTTGTGGTAAAAAAAATATTTGAAAAGTCCACATATTTAGCCATTTTTGTTTATCTGATATGGCTATATTTCCACCCAATTAATATGATGTCTTGTTTTGTTAGTTCTTGATCTCTGGCATGGTGACCTTTGCTGCAGGGAAATGTCCAAACATGCATGTGGTAAGTCAGATGAATTATAATGAAAAAACATAAAAAGCAGTTCCTCTAAGAAAAGACAAAGAGTGATTGTTTTTGGCACAGCTTCCATGAGAATAATGCATTAATTTCAATTCAACTGATGTAATGTTTCTAAATGTTGTGGTGGTTTAACTTCATGTAAAACTTTGCAGCTTATGATGCATCTTGTGTTGGACTTACTTGCATGCTAACTCAGCTTTATTCCACTTTCCAGACCAAGCTGTCATTCTCCCTGAACATCATCAGCTTCTTCTGGTCCCTGGTGGCTTTTGGTTTGAGCGTGAACAAGTTTAATTCACATTATCAACTTGACCACCAGGTACAGCGTGAAATCAACGTGTTTCATTGTGTCAAATGTTGCTCTCCGGGATTCTAAGTATTTGTTTGTCCACATTATTTAGCATCATCTGAGGATAGCTCATGGAATAATTGGCCTCATCATAACTCTGCTGGTGTTTGAATGTATGATGTCGCTCTTCTTGATCTACTGGCTGAGTAAAGCTGTGTGCAGAGAACATTTCAACACCTTGGTATGTGTGTCTTTTTCTTCATTATTTTTTTCTTCTATATATATATGAGAACATGCTCAGTCATTAATTTGCTTTGTTTTGCTCTGTAGCCCATCATAATGCTGAAGCAGGAGAACTGAATGATTCACGCAGAGCAGAACCAGGAATAATCAACTCCTGTGTACATTTTTATTCTGCTGCTTTAAACTTTCTTTGTTTTTTTGCTCAAAGGCAAATAGCAGGAAGTTCTGTTTAAAAGAACATAGAGATAAGATGTTTTCCAATACATCACTGCTAATAATCACAGTACGCTATAGACAGTGTGCTTCTGTAAAGTTTCCTTTTTGTTCACCATACATGGACTCGTCTTGATGGTTGTGTGTTAGAACAGCTTTTGTTCCACTGTTTCATCTGATATCAGCACAGCTTCTCTCAAACAACTTTACACTTCCTTTAAGTCGTTTTCAGTTTGACCAAAAATATATTTCTTCTAACAAAGTGCAGACAGAAGCTTCATTTTGGATGTGGGTAACTTTATGTTTTAAAGCTGAAGATTTGTAGAAGCATATCAGTCCTGAATAAAGCTCGACGTATTCTGAATAATAAATCACATCGTATTTTATGTAATTCTCTGACTTTGCCATATTTAACATATTGTTCAGAGGTGTGGTGAATTAATTACCAAAGCTCTTTACAACCATTGATTATCCTACAGAAGCCGTTAGAATCATCCATAATGTTGGTAATAATGAGCACAAAACCGTTTTTCTTAAAATCTAGAATCTTAAATGTGAAGATCTGGTGGAAGATCTCAAACTTTGTTTAAGGCGTCAAATAAACGGCGACCTGAGCTCATACAGAGCATGTTTTATGAAAGAGACGGGGGATATAACTGACTCAAACTTAAGGATTCACAGTTTACGCACAACAAGGAAGAGCTTTTGTATTTCAATTCATGGTGTAAAATTATGGAACAAGTTAAATGAGAAGTTAAAGTCAAAATTTAATAAAATGTAAAAGCAAATATAAGGAGGCCATTTTCACAAGATATAGAAAAATGGGTGACAGCAAAATGTGTATATGTAAATTGAGGCTAACGCGCGCGTGTGTGTGTGTGTGTGTGTGTGTGTGTGTGTGTGTGTGTGTGTGTGTGTGTGTGTGTGTGTGTGTGTGGACATTTAGACATGTAAACCCAGATAAAATGGAAAATTAATTAACCTATGTTTATTTTTTATTATTTGATGTAACAATGAGGGTCCATCTGAAAATATGTTATGAGTTTATGGAGTAGGAGTTCATGAGTCTCTTACTTCATTTCAAACATGTTAAGATTATTATTGTATGAAAATATGTGTCTTTTTCATTCCTTATTCATGTGTGTGATTTTATACTTCTATCATGTTCAAAATAAATAATTCTCACTTAACTGTGGTAAAATAAATGAATAAATACTGAACTCTATTAACTATTAAAACTTTTTTAAACCTTGAGTGTTTGCTTGTTCATATCATGTTTGTAAATCATCTTGTCACTTTTATCAACTCATCTCTGAATGTTGGTGGTTTGTTAATGGTTTGTCTTCTTACTGAACATAAAAAGAAAAATAAGGATATAAAAATATTTGATGTATTGGCGACATGTTACCAATTGGCATTTGTTACATTTATTGATATCTAAAATAAATTACCGTCATCTGTTCAACTGAAAAAAGACATTGTATTTGTTTATAGAGGGGCAGATCTGCAAAGGGTGAAAAGAAGGAAACTGCACCACTGACGTTAGAAAGTTGACCCCTAAAAATTTTTGTCATAGAAATTATTCTTAACCATAAATAAAAACTAAACTCTTTTTCCCCAGAAGTCCTTTATAGCCTTCAAATTAATTTAGCTTTACTAAGTTTTGTACTGAATGAAACTCAGTTACGTCTCTGCCCACACGCTGCTGAGTCACATTGAAATTAATGAGGCGGTTTGTCTGCAGCCCTGCAGACTGGAGCAGCTGAGCCACACAAAGTTCTCCAGGTAATGTTTTAATACACAAAGTTAAAGTCCAACTAAGTTTGCAATGAATTAAATGTCTGTTGAAGGTGACATACAGTCATAGTTTAATACATCCCTTATTGGCTTGTAGACAGCATAACTTTTATGAGCTTTAGCAAATTCCCCTAGCTTTTCTTACAACACAACAGAATTGTTGAAATATAAAAAAAATAATTAGGCCTGCTTTACCGATGTCTTTATAAGAACAATATCATATTAATGTGGTCACACAGTTAAACTATGCTACACACTTATTGTCAGATTATGGAAATAAATAGGCTACAATGATAAAAAGTGATTGTGTGAGTGTGCTAAATTATGTCTGATATCTTTTTGTCATAGGTTTTTTATAAAATAGCAATTTAAAAAGAAAGTGTGACTCACAAACTGCAGAGAAAAGGATTTAAAAGTAGAGATCAGCCTTGTTTGGTGGCAGAAAATGGAGGCAAGACAAAAAAGAGAAGACAAAAACTGAAAGAGGAACAATTTTAGAGAAACCAGGAGGATCACATTTGAAGAAGACCACTGAAAGAGCAGCAGGTGAAAAACTAGATGAAAATGAAGAAAAATATGTTAATGTAAGAGGTAAAGATGAAAAGGTTTCATCTTTACTTCTTACAGAGAAAAGATTTAAGGAGGAACTTCATGAAGGAGAAAAGAAATTCACTGATTCAGAAGCCCATGTTCCAGCTAATATGTGTGTTTTCTTTGTAGAAATTTCTGTGCAGAGACATTAGACAATAGAATGAAATAAAATTAATTAATTAACAGTCTACAAGTGTGTTACGATGCTAGATGTCAGGATTTACAAGAGTATACATGTTATCTGGGGCTGAACAGTGGTGCAGTTGGTAGAGCTGTTGCCTTGCAGCAAGAAGGTTCTGGAGTATACATGTTCTCCCTGTGCATGCGTGGGTTCTCTCTGGGTACTCTGGCTTCCTCCTACAGTCCAAAAACATGACTGTCAGGTTAAATGATTTCTCTAAATTTCCCCTAGGTGTGTTTGTGTACAACGTTGTGTGTCCTGTGTGTCTCTGTGTTGCCCTGCGACAGACTGGCGACCTGTCCAGGGTGACCCCGCCTCTTGCCCAGAATGTTAGCTGGAGATAGGCACCAGCACCTCTCCAGTCCCCATTAAGGGACAAGGGTGTAAAGAAAATGGATGGATGGACATGTTATCCCTAATTATATCAAATTAAATATGAAGCCAATCCAATTAATACATAGATGTATGCAAAACATTATTAGGTCTTTCTGAATGTCACTATATGTTTTCAAATATATCAAGATACAGAAACAGAGACAGAAACAGCCAAAACACTTTTCAGAGCAAAAAAACACAGTGGCTTCAATGAACCTGCCAAGTCAGACATACAGATGGGGGTAGAGGCGCCGAAAATCTAGTTTAGTAGAAGTAGCGTTACTTCAACAACGTAATACTCAAGTATCACTCAAGAAATTACTCAAGAATAGAAAAGTAAATGTTAGAAAGAGACTGATCAAGCAATGAGTAACTATTTGATCATAACACCTGATTTAGTTTTTAAAAATTATGTCAAAAATTAGCAAAAGTAGAAAGTTACTTGCACATTCTGGTATTTTAAATGTTAAAATTTGAAAAACAATACAAATAAACAAAATAATTACAAAATAACTAAATGACAAGGAAATTGACTGTATGTCTGTACTGTTTTTGGTTATTTATTTAATTATTTATTTTTTCTACTTGATCTAAAACACTTCCTTTCTTAGATTAGACAATAGTAACTTAGGCGCAGAGATAAAAAAACATTTAATGTTTTTTGAGGGATGTGGGTTGTAAATCCATGGTGATCACTCTACCATTGTAGACACAAATTTCTACTTAGAAACTTCCTACCTTGGGTGGCGCTTCTTCCGTGTTTTTACCAAAGAGGCCTCTCTGAAGCCAGGTGTACAGTCATAAATGACCACAAGAGGGAGACAAATTCAAAACAGGTCAAGCTGTTGGAAGTCATGAAGTTACAGGTAGAGTCATTTTTTCCTGGCCTGTTTCATTAGGTAATTAAATTTTGTTGAACCCCAATTCAGAAGCAAATACTTGATTTTTAGTTTTTAGTTTTGAGGGAATTTTTATTTTGTTCTTGTCTTTTGTCAGTTTTAAGTTATTCCAGTGACCAGTGTGGGCCATTAGCAGGGAGGTGCCAACAGTTTGCAGAAGTCAAGTTTCACAATCTAAGTTAAAAGAAAAGCTTGTCCATAATTCTTGCAAAAATGTTTTAACTAGAAATACAGTGGATAACTATAAGGTATATAAAATTTTACTTGTTTTGCTACTTTACAACAAAGATTGTGCTATAACAGAGCAAAGACAAAACAATCCAAGAAGAAATAAAAAAAACTTGTGAGAGATGCAGTATTTCATTCGTATATTTGTAAAAATTATTTGTAAAAAACCCAAATTCCTAATTTAGCTTTTAGGCCAAACAAAAAGTGTGACACAAACAACAAAAGTAAAACTTTTTTTTTTTTTACCAGAAAGAATATTTGATTAGAAAATTATGCTCCGATAATAGATTTCCAATTTAACATGCAAGTAAATTTATAAATAAATATAAATGTATTCATATTTAAATAAATATAAGCATAGAAAATATTGAAACGCATAAACTTCTCCTGCCTTAAAAGTATTCAATATATTTCTAATGAAAAAATATATTTAAAACATTCTTACTGTGATTCCTTTGATCTGTATCTATTTTGCTCTCTGTCTCAGCAAGATTCTGATCTTCTCACCATTTTTATTTCCCTAAAACACACATGAGGTCATTACCCACTTTAACTTCCTCAACGTGACACTCGTCTCTGCAAAACTACTTAATTTGGTCAAAAGCAGCTCTGTGTGTTGTTTTTTTCCCCTCTGGGTTATGGTTAGCAAGAGAAGATCATTGGTTTTTAACATTTCCTCATCAGGCAAGTGAGGGAAAGCTTCACAGTTGAAGTCTAAATCGAGCAAAAGAAGAACAGAAAGGTAAAGCTGGCTTTAATGAAAACATTTGATCCACATTTAGTTGTGTCTACCATCCCATCTTTAAGTCAAATAAATCTTGCAAATTCTTATTTTTTATCTAAATATGTGCATTAGTGAAAGATAAACTTACACTACTAGTAAGTCGTGTTAGCTTTTTATTAATTCTGTCAAACTTCCAAGAGTTGAATAAACAAGAGTTTATAGTTTAACACTTAAAAAAATTGAAAGAAGAAAAATGCAGGAGTGTTTCCAGTGTTTAGAAGCAGGTTTTTATATCCTGTGTTGCATCGTGAGTGAGAAGGAAGTGTGTTACATTGATCTGACTCTTGTGTGTTATTAAAGCAAATGTTCACTTTAATGCAACCATCATTTTGCAAAGCTTGAGGATAAAGTCCTTTTCATGCTAAATGTATTTGAGCAGAATTGATTTTGATGTTACATAAAATTAATCAGATCAGAATTTTTGTTCATGGAAATTGGAACAAAAATTAAAATTATTCTAATGTAAATTAAGTAGTTATTTTAGCTTGTAATGCAAGTAAAAATAATAATAATGATTAAAAAATAATAATGTGCTCCTTTAACTCAGTGAAGGCAGTTTTTTTCTTGCATATTGTAAAATAATTACTTGGTTTAAATTCTAGTATTAAGTTAAAACTCACATTTCAAGATTAATGAGCTATCAGAACTGAAAAAAACAAAATGTTTAGACAACTTGTCTCTTTAGTTTCTGAGTTAAACCCAAAGCAATCTTGTTGATGTTAATTGCATTTTCAAGCCAGAAGGCAAATTTTCACTTTCAAGTTAAGAAACCTTCAAAGTTATTTATTTATTTGGGTTTTATTAGCTCTAGTGGCCTTTATTTGAGAGTGATACAGGAAAGTGGGTGGTGAGAAAAGGGGAAGACATGCAGCAAACGTCATCAAACCGGGACTCGAATCTGTGATGTTCACTTTGGAGACTAAGGCCCCCACATGTGGGTTGTGCTTTGCCCCTGCTCCACCACAGAGCCTCCAATTTTACAGTGTAATAACTGATCACTACCAGCAACATGAGTTGTGTTAACATGTTATGGCTTTACAGGAAAATGAGGAAGACGTTCATTTGCAACGAGTCAATGATCATCACCATCCCAATCGGAAGCCTGAAGAACATTCGGGAGGGTCAGCTGATGCCGGAGAACTTCCACTGTGTGTTCAGGGACAACTTCAAGGTGTTTGTTGTTCGAGGAAAGCCAGAACCTCTGGGGGTGAGTTTCACCGACTTATGCTGTAAATTAAATCATAGACATGATCTTTTCTTTAAAAAATATCAGTTGTTTTTTTCTGTATTCTCTTTAATGTCTCCTTCTTCGTTTTTAAATTAGGCAGCTCAAGCAATTGGTGGTGTGTTTATTTTCATTCTTGGATTGATTTCCTCAGACACAGTCTTGATCGGCTTCAGTGCTCCAGGTTTTCTGGTATAACCATTTGAAATGATCACAAATTAAACCATTCTGTTTATGTGATGTGGTTTTAATTTTACCCAGTTAATATAATGTTTTGTTTTGTTAGTTCTTGATCTCTGGGTTGCTGTCCTTTGCTGCAGGGAAATATCCAAACATGCATGTGGTAAGTCCCACATTCTGGGATTTTAAGAAAAGCATAAAAGATTGAAGGAGTTCCTCTAAAAGAAGCAAAAGCTAATTTTATTGGCAGATCTTCAGTTTGTTTCAGAATATTAAATTTATATCTCTAAATGATAATATTGTGATCTGGTATGTTCTAATAACCCAAAACCTTTCAGCTTATGATGCATCTTGTGTTGGAGTTACTTGCATGCTAACTCAGCTTTATTCCACTTTCCAGACCAAGCTGTCATTCTCCCTGAACATCATCAGCTTCTTCTGGTCTCTGGTGGCTTTTGGTTTCTTTGTGTTCTTCTTTGTTACAATTGAGTTTCATTGGAAAGATGACATAGTAAGTGTGGTTAATTCAGTCAAATGTTGTTTTGCGGGACTCTAAGTATTTCTACTCTCTCCTTTGTGTTAGGAGTTTGGAAAGGGAATCATCGGTCTCATCATAACTCTGTTAGTCTTTGAATGTATGATGTCGGTCTTCTTGATCTACTGGCAGAGTAAAGCTGTGTGCAGAGAACATTTCAACACCTTGGTATGTGTGTTTTCTTATAAACTTCTACTCAACATATAACAGAACATGCTCAGTCATTAATTTGCTCTGTTTTGCCCTGCAGCCCATCATAATGCTGAAGCAGGAGAACTGAATGTTTCACGCAGAGCAGAACCAGGAATAATCAACTCCTGTGTACATTTTTATTCTGCTGCTTTAAACTTTCTTTGTTTTATTGCTCAAAGGCAAATAGCAGGAAGTTCTGTTTGAAAGAACATGAAGATAACATGTATTTCAATACAACACTGACCAATAATCTATTTCTTCATAAAAAGTGTAGATAGAAGCTTCATTTTGGATGTGGGTAACTTTATGTTTTAAAGCTGAAGATTTGTAGAAGCA